>NC_037688.1:17057652-17204937 GCF_003255815.1 Theropithecus gelada
CCCTCCCCTCCCCTCTCCTCTCCTCTCCGCCTCCCAAGTAGCTGGGATGATTACAGATAAGTGCTACCATGCCCGGCTAATTTTTTGTATGTTTTTAGTAGAGACAGAGTTTCATCGTGTTAGCTAGGATGGTCCTGATCTCCTGACCTCATGATCCACCCACTTAGGCCTCCCAAAGTACTGGGATTACAGACGTGAGCCACTGTGCCTGGCGTGACCTCAGCTCTTTGATGAGTTTGAGAAAAGTTGTGGTTTTGTTAAATATCTGGGCTTTCTTTACAGTTAAGAGGTGGGAGTGTTACTCTTTTCAGCTTTTTACATACTAAGAGGGAGGAGGTGATACTATTTTTAAATTTAAATTTCTAATTGTGTATTACCATATGTAGAAATACAGTCGATTTTATATTAATCTTGCATCTTGCAACTTTGTTAAACTCACTTGTTCGTTATAGTAGCTTCTTTGGTAGAGTCTAGGATTTTCTATGTCATTAATTTTATAATTTTTAAGTAGATGTAGTTTTATTTATTCTTTTCCAATCTGCATGCTTTTCGTATTTTTTTTTTTTTCTTGACCAACGGCATTTGCTAGGACCTTCAGTACAATGTGGACTAGCAGTGGTAAGAGCAGACATCCTTGCCTTCTGCCCCATCTCAGGAGGACAGCATTTAGTCTTTCACCACAATTTATGATGTTAGCTGAAAGTTTTCTCCTAATTTTTTTTTTATCAGGTTGAAGAAGTCTTCTTCTATTTTATTTTGCTAAGAGTTATTTACTGTAAACAAGTGTTCACGTTTGTCAAACACTTTTTGACAAAGTATTTTCAACTTGGTTGATTATTTTTACTTCTTGAGAAGGAAGACTTCTTAGACAAAAATGATTGACTTGGGTAAGTAAAAAAATTTAATGATGGGTGTGACCTCAGCCTACCAGTAATATAAAATTAATATACTATTACAACATTCTCAACCTCTGATTTATAGACTTATTGTCCAGTATAGATCAGGTTAGTAGAGGTTTCTAGTCAAGTGGGAGCTTTAGCTGCAGAAGTACCAAAAGCTGCATCATAAGTCATATTCACCTCAAAAGTAGTCCTGTATCAATATAGTTTGAGGGCTGGTTCCCTCCACATCTCTTTTTTTTTTTTGACACGGAGTTTTGCTCTTGTTGCCCAGGCTGGAGTGCAATGGCGTGATCTAGGCTCATCACAACCTCCGCCTCCCAGGTTCAGGCAATTCTCCTGCCTCATCCTCCCGAGCAGCTGGGATTACAGCCCTGCACCACCATGCCTGGCTAATTTTGTATTTTTAGTAGAGATTGGGTTTCTCCATGTTGAGGCTTGTCTCGAACTCCTGACCGCAGGTGATCCGCCTGCCTTGGCCTCCCAATGTGTTGGGATTACAGGCGTGAGCCACCATGCCCGGCCCCTCCACATCTTATGTTGAAATGTAATCCCCAGTATTGGAGGTGGGGCTTGGTGGGAAGTATTCGAGTCATCGGGGAGGATCACTCATGAGTGTCTTGGTTTCCTCCTCACAATAATGAGTGAGTTTTCACTCTATGGCTTCATGGAAGATCTGGTTGTTTAAAAAAGTCTGGGACTCCCCACTTCTCTCTCGTGTGCTCTCTCTCTCCATGTGACACTCTGCTTCTGCTTCTCCTTCTGCCGTGAGTAAAAGCTCCCTGAATCCCTCACCAGAAGCCAAGCAGATGCCAGCACCGTGCTTCCTGAACAGCCTGCAGAACCGTCAGCCAGTTAAATTTCTTTTCTTTATTAATTATCTAGCCTCAGGTATTTCTTTATGCAACACAAAAATGAATTAACACACATAGGGGTTAGCCAAAAAAAGCATTTATAACTATTTTTTATTTCATTATTAGCAACTCTTTTAAAAATTTTGACTATGTTTTGGGCATTGTGCTGGGTGCCTGATATCTAGTATCTCATTTAGCCCTAATAAGAACTCTGGGAAATTGGTACTATTGTTTTTAGTATATCAAAATATTTAAGTGTATGGACACTAAGGACTCACTGCCAAGGTTCATATTTCAGCTTCACCACTTACTTGCTGTGTGACCATGAGCAAGTCATTTAACCTCACTCAATGCATTGTATCATATGTAAAGTAGGGAAAAATAATAATGACATGGTTTAGTTGTTCTGAGATTTAAATAAAGCTATTTAATGTTACACCTTTGGCATGTTTTCTGGTGCATTTTAAACACTAAATCAAAGTTAGATATGACTTCTGTTATCTTGAAAGTGAGAAAAAGAAGAGACATGGAAACAAATGCACACAACTAATACATGTCAGAGTTTAGATTCTAAGCCCAGTTGCTTCCAAAGCATCCCCCAACCACCATGCAGCTCTTATTTTATGTGCTTATTAGGGAGAGGATTTTTTGCTAATGTATAATTGGCATACATATTGCTTTATACCTGTTGTCTCAGTGTAATTAGCAATAATGCCCCTTTAATTCTCATGAATGTCTATTTTAAACAATAAATTATATAATCACCTTACTAATAATCCACATTTTAATTTATCTTTAGGTGACAAATTATTATTTCTAGTTCTGAATTTACTTGTGGCCCAAGCTCTCCAGCACACACACCTACACACACAGACACACACACATGTTTATGGAGGATTTTATTCAAAAGTTGCAGACACTATGTAATGATATAACTTGAAGCATTTTTACATTCAAGATTAATCACAATTTAGCAACTTGTGGCTTATGCAGGATGAACACACACGATTTTGAAAGTGTTGTCTTACAATGACACAATAATAAATCAATTCCTGGTGGTGGGAGCGCAACATCAATTTTACATAAATGGATGCTTATAAGAGTTGATCACTGTTGAAATAAATGTGGGCTCTTAATAGAATGCTATCAGTTGTCCAAACCAGAGAAACATGGTATAACAGATATGCAAAGTGTATGGATGGTTTCTAGGTGTGATTCTTTGGGGGCTGGTTCCAGGCAGAGAGGAAGATAAAGGCTATGAGGATATTTCTCACATGAGATTTTTTTATCCTAAGGAGAATGTAGCTCATATCAGACTTTTTGTATTTTCTTTGTAATTAGAAACTTATTTATTAGATGAACATATATTAGATCTAATGAACATCTGCATTGTGAGAAAAAAAATGTCTTCTTCAATTGCTTCCACCTTTATACATAGAGTTTATAAATATCAACATGACTGAAGTGTCTGTGTTCCTGTCATATTTGAAATATTTGTATTAGTGAGACTCAAAGTGAGATTCAAGAAATTTTCCTGTTCCTTATACATTAAATTGTTATAGAAACCCAGATTCAAACAATTTTATTTTTATTCCTTTGAGACTTTATATTTCTCTATAGCCAGCATTTTATTTACAATGTGTATTTCAGTTTCAACAGAGTTAATTGCTTTTGTACCACATTGTATAAGCAATTTTTTCCAATAGTCATTGGAGGCCAAACCATAAGCAATGTGTTTAGTTTTCTGCTCAGCCAATCGCATTCAGCCTAAAAAATAGACTTGCACCTAAGGAAATTCCCTGTGGAGTAGGAAACACAGCTGTTTTATCCTACTAGGCAGCCTGCAGAGAGATACTATTTTCCTTGGGAGAAAGGACACTCAAGTTTTGAGAATCTAGGTACTGTACCAC
Source organism: Theropithecus gelada (assembly GCF_003255815.1). Taxonomy (NCBI): domain Eukaryota; kingdom Metazoa; phylum Chordata; class Mammalia; order Primates; family Cercopithecidae; genus Theropithecus; species Theropithecus gelada. Next base: position 17,061,316 of record NC_037688.1, read on the forward strand.
TGAGGAAAGAGCAGAGAAGAAAATAGACCATCTTTTTCAGTTCTATTGTACAGACTATAAAGAAGTCCTTTGTTCAGACTCTGTCCTCCTCCTTCTTGCTGAATCTTTAGTCTTTTAAAATTCTACCCTTAACTAAATGGGTAAAGCTGCAAAAAAGATTAAACTTAAAAATATACCAGGAATACAGAATGAGGAGAGGTGATTGATCTTTGAGTAGGTATCCAACAGTGCAATGAAATTCTCAAGCAGGTTTCTTTTTATTTCAAAATGGGTTTGATTCAGAGGGATTTTATAGCTGCTAAATCATGCAATTGGCAGAGATTGTGCGTGCTTCTCACAGTTACTTTGAAAGATGTCAAATTTGGCAAAGGCAGTAAAAATACTGGGATTTACTGAGCTTGCTTTTTATTTTTTTCTTCCCAGAGAATTCTCTAAAATCCAGCATGCTTGGAAGCAATACAGTGCAACAGAAGTGTGCAGAATTGTAGTTTTCACAGAAAGAGTATGACTTTCTCAACCAGTGTGTTGTGATTACATCTTTGGCAAAAGCCTGGCCATCTATGCTTGTTGTTACAAAAGGCTCCTTTTTATCACCAGTGGACATGGTGTCCTGTCATTGTCACTGACATGTAAAAGCTGCTTTTTTTTTTTTTTTTTTAACAAAATAATGCTATTCGTACATATCTCTGTAGTGTTACCTTATGAATATATGCAAACTTCTTTAGGACATATACCTACGTATGAGAATTTCTAGGTTATTGGAAGGAATAACACTTTATTTTATTTTATTTTACTTTAAGTTCTGGGATACATACGCTGAATGTGCAGGTTTGTTACATAGGTATACGTATGCCATGGTGGTTTGCTGCACCACCATATATATATATATATATTTACCAATCAAAGGGACCATAAGCTTGACTTTAGAAGGAAAATTAGTTTTAGAAAGAAAGCTGATTTTTTTCTAATAAAGAGAAAGAAAGAGAATTATCAATCTGAATCTGATCAATAGCAAAGCAGCATATATGCACCTACAAAGTGGGCACCACTTTCTCTCAAACAAGACAGAGATGAGACATTGTATTATAAGTTGCTGAACAGCCTTACTTTGCGCATCCAAAGCCATGTAAGTCTGAAGGAGCGCCTCTGGACTGGTAGACAAACCTGCACAGGACCATGGCCTTGGACCATGTGTGCCAAAACCTGGACAGAGGGACCAGCAGCAAATGAAAACCTGTGTTGGGCTTGGGGGTATTCAGATTGTATAACCTGCTGGACAACTTCCCTAAAAGAGGATATTAGAGTGAAGGATTCACAGAGCTCTGAAAACGTGAGTGATAATTAGGATGATCACAGAGGAAAGTTTATTATAGCTGGTGAGACATTGGCTGGGATGGGTCTAATTTGAAGTCCAGTAGGGCAGTGGTCAACATCTGGAAATCTGTCCAAATGAAGTAACACTTTCCTCTGTGGACTGGGGTGTGCAGAGAAGGTTCAGTTTACGGAATGAGAAGAGATGATACTCAGTAAGTCATCAGATGGAGCCACAGGAGCACTGTGCAACTTTTCTAAGAAAAGAAGAAATGGGAATCTATAGTAGCAAAGATAGGTCTACCGTCAGGGGCTATCACACATGCTTTGCATTATCTTGTTTAATACCCACAAATAAACCTTCAATGTAGATGAGAATATTCCTGTATTTGGAGTGAACAAACAGAGACTCAGAAGAGTAAAGTAACCTTGCCAAATTCACAGAGCTAGTAGGTGCTGAAGGCAAGACTTACACCCAAGCATGCTGTATACAGCTCAGCGATGCAGCTCTGGGCTGCAGTGATCTTTTCACTGGTGTTTCCAGTGGTGTATCTCTTTGGTTCTGAAAAATACTTGAGGATGGGGTAGTTTGAGCTCCAGTACTTAGATGTTCAGACTGAATCTCTGGATCCCTGAAATAAAACACAATTATTTTCTGCATATTTAGTGCTCACACTATTGAAATAATTCATCTGCTCCTGTGAACACAATGACTAGAATGACTTCACAGTTGAAGTCTCTGACTGCATAAAATCTTGTGAGCAGTATATTCATTCTCTCCCACTGCCCTCTAGAAGATCCGATTTTATTTTGTCCTTGGGGGTCATTGCTAAATGGTGGGAAGGGTGAGTACATGAGGGAAAAGATGATACATACCATGCCTCTCCAGGTATTAAATGGACTTTTGTAGGCCAGGTGTGGTGACTCATGCCTGTAATCCCAGCACTTTGGGAGGCTGAGGTGAGTGGATCACAAGGTCAGGAGATCGAGTTCAGCCTGACCAACATAGTGACACTCTGTCTCTACTAAAAATACAAAAAAAATTAGCTGGGCGTGGTGACAGTCGCCTGTAATCCCAGCTACTCAGAAGGTTGAGGCAGGAGAATTGCTTGAACCCTGGAGGCGGAGGTTGCAGTGAACCAAGATTGCGCCGCTGCACTACAGCCTGGGCGACAGAGTGAGACTCTGTCTTGAAAAAAATAAAAAATAAAAAGAAAAGGACTTGAGTCTAAGAAAATGCCTTTTCTGGGGCCTGGTGTGGTGGCTCACGCCTGTAATCCCAGTATGTTGGGAGGCTGAGGCAGGCGGATCACAAGGTCAGGAGACTGAGACCATCCTGGCTAACACAGTCAAACCCTGTCTCTAATAAAAATACAAAAAATTAGCCAGGGGTGGTGGCATGTGCCTGTAGTCCCAGCTGTTCGGGAGGCTGAGGCAGGAGAATTGCTTGGACCTGGGAGGCAGAGGTTGCAGTGAGCTGAGATTGTGCTACTGTACTCCAACCTGGGCGACAGAGTGAGACTCCATCTCAAAAATAAATGAATAAATAAATAAATAAATAAATGAATGAATATAAAATGTCTTTTCTTTGGAAAGTCTATGCATTTATATGAATCCCCTCTCCCCATCTAATAAGACATTTCATTCTATTTCCTCCATTGTGTAGAAATTCAGGAAAAATATAAACAGACATGGTAGACTCTAAAATTTATTTCAGCAGGAAAAGCCATCTCCCTCTAAGTTTCTAGTCCTTTTTTTCTGTTATGCGTGGACTATGTTTTTGTCACTTTGACACCAGTGTGATGCAACTGAAAAGCATGGGGAACAGTTTTCGAGTTGGTACTTGGCTCAGCTTGGTTATAAGGAAAAATGAAAAATAATCTAGGTAGAAAAGTATTTTTAGACCTTTCTTCTCAAAAATAGTACTCATCACAGTAACAGCAATCTGAATGCACACCTGTCACAAACTTGGCACTGTGCTGGCTGAATTAAATATGTTGTTACAATGAACTGGGTGTGGTGGTGCACACCTGTAGTCTTAGTTACTCAGGAGGCTGAGGTGTGAGGTTCACTTGAGCCCAGAAAAGCAAGGCTGCAGTGAGCCAAGATCATGCCACTGCACTCCATTTTCGGTGACAGGGCAAGAACCCATCTCAAAAAAATTAAAAAAATAATTTTTCACATCTAATACAATGATTTTGTTCCCTCATTCCTTAATCATAAATTGAGATTTGGAGAAGTTAAGATGTTACCAAGGTCACATGCTAAGATAGGGATCTAGCTGGGATTCAAACTCAAGCTTGTCTGTTCCTCAAGTTTGTTTCTTTTACTGTGAATATATATCAAACTTCCTGAAATCTCTACAAAGACATGTGCTGCTCAATGAGCCACGAGACAAGGGGGAACCCTACGCTGTCTACCAGAATGGCAAATTCCTAAGTAATATGCAGTGAGAGAATTTGAGTATCAGAAATTCCAGCTGGAAGAATGGCTCACCAGATGAGTTGAAGCCTCAGGGAACCCACGTGAGAATTTGGACATTTTCTCGTATTTTAACGAGAAACAGCAGAATTTCACACACACAAAAATATCATTTGACACATGCAAGAAACTTGTCATTGGGTCAAAAATTCTCCCCTGGGATCTTCAGGCATCTGTTTTCCAGCATCCCCTGCAGGTCAAAGACTGTTTTCCCTTCTGGTTCTTAAATCTACAAGACCGTCTCAGAGCTACATCTAGCAGCTGCCTCTTTCCAAATGGAACACTAAACATATTTTCTCTCTTGTTGTCTCCTCATGCAGTCAGTCTCCTTCTATGGCTAGCTCGAGGGGTTATCTCTTTTTAGTCACAGCACAAGGGATACATTTTTGTAGCCTTTTCATGGAGTCATGTTCCATGTTTTCTCTTTTATCCAAGCAAGTCTGACTAACAGAATTGTAATGCACAAAGCCAGCTTGCCATCCTGAAGCAATATTTTATGGAATATGAGCCTATGTGATGGCTAGAAAATATTCTCCCAACCCTGAGACATGATTGGTTTTGTGACTAGGCTTAATTGGATAGAAAAAGGCACTGGAATAATGCCTTGATGCCATTTCTCTCTCCTTCTGTCTCTCAAGGTTCCCCAACCTTGGCACTATTGAAATTTTGGGCTGAAAAATTTCTTGTTGTGGACACTGTCCTGTATATTGTAGGATGTTTAGCTGCACCGCTGGCCTTTAACTACAGAATGTTAGTAGCACCCCAGGTGGGACAACCAAAAATATTTCCTGATGTTCTCAAATGTCCCCTGGAGGGCAAAATCACCCCAGGTTGAAAATCACTGTTCTCTTGTCTCTTGCCCTCTCTGCACCAACCACCCTTACACACGCATGTACAATAGCACTTTGAAGGGGCAGTTTTCTTACTAAAGTTATCATTTGTATAGATGGTATGTGTATGCTTTCTGACTATAGAAGAAATTCTTCTATTAATGCCTCTAAAATATAAAATATACTGCTAATGGTTTCTTTAAAGACAAAACTTGGGATTGTGTAAATTCTTAGGTCTGTGCAATAACTATTCAGGAGCTCAACCAGCCCCAAAGTCTGACACACCTGCCCTGGAACTTGCAGCTGGAAAGCTGGGAGGAGGGGGAAATCATCTCAACTTTATAAAAATGAAAGCCTAGGAATAAATTGCTTTTAGCTCTCAGACAATTCTAGCTTCTGGATTTCAATTCAAGGCAGAAATAAATGCTTCTTTCAATTGCTCTCCACTTCAAGTCATGACGCAAGGTCAGAACAATAGCAGGAGGTTCTGTGTGCAGAGAGGCAGTTTACAGATTAGTTGTACTGATGCCAAAAAAGAAGGGTCCAGCTCCACTTGGGGACTGGTGTAAATGGAAGTCCTCTTCACTCTCTGGGTGGGAATTTTTTTTAACATATCAATGCAAATTACCTGTTTCATCTGTGTGGCTTTCCCAGAGGATGCTGAATTTCAGGCTCATCATGTGTACTAACCCACTGAACTTCAAGTAGAGATCCTCAGGAAGTTAATTTCTTCCTCCTCATGGTAACTTCGTGTTGAATCGTGTTCTAGTTTGCACTTTTCCCACTCTGTTGTCACATAATTATTTACCTATCTATTTCTCTGCGAAGTCTAGGATGAGGATGTATTCAAATTTATATTCTCAGTGTCTTGCAAAGGTCTTGGCATGGAGTTAGTGGACCTCTCTGCTGCATTTAATGATAGGGAACAATAAAGGCTTTCTGAAATTCTTTACTTCTTGGAGTCCATGTTCCTTCTTCTTTCGTCTCTGATTATTCTTTCATTTTTTCTTTGTTTCCTTGCTGATTTCTATTTTGTAAAACTCTTTCTTTTTTTTATTTTTTTTAAGAATTGGAGTCTCACTCTGTTGCCCAGTCTGGAATATAGTGGATCAGTCATAGCTAATTGCAGCCTTGAACTCCTGGGCTCGAGTGATCTTCCTGCCTCAGCCTCCCAAGTAGCTGGGACTACAAATGTGCACCATGATACCTGGCTAGTTTTTCCTTTCTTTTTTTCTCTTTTTTTGTAGAGACAAGGTTTTGCTATGTTGCTCAGGCTGGTCATGGATTCCTGGCCTCAAGTGATCCTCCTGCCTCTGCTTCCCAAAGTGCTGGAATTATAGGCATGAGCCACCATACCCAGCCTATAAAACTCTTAAACACCAATGTTCCCTAGAGATTCTCCATTTTGCTTATTCTGCATCATTTCCCTAAATGATCTACTCTGTTCTCTTTGGTTTAATTGTAGAGATTGTTGATTCTCAAATCTATTGCCCTCCATTCATCCTGACTTCTTTCCCAAACTTTAGGTTTGTGAAGGTTTGCTGGCTATATCCACCTAGAATCTCAGAGGAAATTTCAACTCAACACAGTAAAAACTTGATAGATCATCATATCTTCCTCTATCACAGTTAAATCTCTTCCTTTATTATTCTAAGTCCTCAGTGTTCGAATCATCTTTCTAATCATTCAATCAAAAACGTGGAAGTCATCACTAATTCTTCCTTCACCCTCCTTATCTCCCATACTAGATCCTGTTCATTCTGTTACGAGAAAATGGTCTGGATCCAGACTCCAAGAGAGGGTTCTTGGACCTCGTGCAAGAAAGATGCAGGGCGAGTTCATAAAGTGAAAGCAAGTTTATTAGAGAAGTAAAGAAACAAAAGAATGGCTATTCCATAGACAGAACAGCCCAAAGGGCTGCTCGTTGGCTATATTTATGGTTATTTCTTGATCATATGCTAAATAAGAAGTGGATTATTCATGAGTTTCCAGGAAAGGTGAGGGGATTTCCTAGAACTAAGGGTTCCTCATTTTAGACATATAGGGTAACTTCCCCATGTGTTCATGGCATTTATAAACTGTCATGGCACTGGTGGGAGTGTCTTTTAGCATGTGAATCGTTTAATACTAACATACAATGAGCAGAGAGGACAAACAGAGGTCACTTTCTTTGCCATCTTGGTTTTGGTGGGTTTTGGCTGGCTTCTTTACTGCATCCTGTTTATCATCAGGGGCTTTTTGACCTGTGTTTTGTGCCAACCTCCTACGTATCTTGTCCTGTGACTAAAAATGCCTAACCTCCTGGGAATGCCCCTATTTAAGATGGAGCTGCTGTGGTTCAAATGCCTCTGACAATTGTAACTGTATTTTAACTGTAACTAATTACCATAGGTTAGAAAGGGTAGCAAGGAGGTAAGATAACGTGGGGATGGTTAATGAGGTCAGGGGTCATGTTTTAAAAACTATCACGCAGTTATTCCCTTTAAGTATATACTCTATGAAATACAACAACTGTTGCTTACAAATATTTATTAATCCATATACTCTTTTACAAATGTATACCTTAGCTCATTATGTTTTCTTTGCTAGAATGTCTTTTCTATTCTGATTCACCTGATTAGTAGAGGACGAGGACCACATCTTCTTCTTCCTTATATATGCAATAAAATTTAGTAAAAGGCAAAAGTCAATCATGACTTTAAATTTCTAGGATGGTTGAGTATTTAGGACTCTGTTCACATTTCTGAGGTATTATTTTTATAGTAGGTAGGTAGTCAGGCATGAGCAGGGCAGGAGAGAGCTCTCCCCACCCCACCAGGAATGTCAGGTGACCATCAGATGATGGTCAGGCAGTTGTGATGAAGCAGCGTCGTTTATCTGGGGTAAATATCCGAGGTTCGTCATCTCACACCAAGGAAATTTAGTATGTGGACACACAAGAAGCGGTTTTAGGAGTGGAGGTTTAATAGGCAAAAGAGAGAGAAAGAATAGCTCTCTCCTAGGAGAGAGAGGGGTTTCCAAGTGAGTCTTCTTGTCCCATGGTGAAGTGCATGGGGTTTTATAGACTGGATTGAGGAGCTGGTGTCTGATTTACACAGGGCCCAAAGATTGGTTGGGCCAGGCGTGACGTTTACATAACACGGGAAGAAGCTGGCCACTCCACCCTAATCTATTATGCAAATAGGGTCTTTGCCTGGCCAGGGTCATGTTGGCTGCTCCTTACTGTTTTACAAAGAAAAGGTAAGACGGAGCCGCCATTTTGAGTATGCTTGGTCTCCAGGTAGCCCCTGTCCTATTGGCACAGCTGTTGGCATTCACCCGTGCAAGCTTCTAGCTTGCCTTTTTGTGTTTGCAGCTTGATTTTACAGGCTGCTCTTTGTTGAAAAGAAAATGATTTAGGGGCTGCTTTTCATTAAAAGGAAAACCTTACCAAGGACTCCTTGCCCTCACTATCTGCCTAAATAATTTCTTTTTAACTCCTATATCAGTTACACTGTCTCTGTAAAATGGTAATTGGTTGCAGCTAGTGCCAGGGAAAGGCAGTCTCCTAATGGATAGAAATATCTGAAACTGGTGATCAGCAGCTTCCTGGTAAGATCTCAGGAGCTGCATGAGTGGACTCAAGTGTGCAAATTAAGAGGCAAAATTGTGGAGTTTAGCTGGTTTATCACCTTCCAGGGATATTTGACTGGTAAGGAAAGAACACCAGGTGAGCACGAGTACAACTCCAGTAAATACAGTGTGCATGCCCACCTCCCAGCTGCTAGCAGGCCATTGCGCATGCAGACAGCCTACCCCGAGGGAGAAGGGATGCAAGGCTCTGGAAGTGTGCCAGTGTATAAAACCCCAAGTCAAAAGGACAAACAGTGCACCTGATCTCTCAAGTCGCCCGCTTGGCTCTCTTCCAAGTGTACTTCCTTTCATTCCTGCTCTGAAGCTTTTTAATACACTTTCACTCCTGCGCTACATCTTGCCTCAGTTTCTCACTCTGCCTTATGGCCCTCGTAAGAAAGAAAGTCAAATTCTTTCTTCTGAGGAGGCAAGAATTGAGGTTGCTGCAGACCTATATGGATTCACTGCCGGTAACATTATGCTGAACATACTTCTAAAACATGTTGGTCCAGAGACTATTACTACATGGTATGCAAGCAGCCACTATTCCCTCCGCTGCCCATGTAGATGTTGTTAACTGTTCAGGACACTCTGCCTACATGGTTCACACGCGACCTCACAATATTTTTTATTTTTTTCAAAGTCCAGGATCCAGGCTTGCAGAATATATTTCAACAAACTTCAGAGAGATATTTCCATGTGTTGAATCACACACTTTCTTGTTTTTATTGAAAAATTAATTTCTGGATGATTTGATTTTTATATCGATTAATGAACTTCTCTTTAATGTGGTACTGAAATAAAGAGTCAGTAGGCAATACAAAGAAGGAAGCTATAATTACTTGGATACTTACTACATGCCACGCCATTTGCCAATATCACGTTCTGTAATTCTATGAACAGCTATCTCAGGTGAGTGCTGCCTCCAACATACAGATGAGCTACCTGGAATTCAGAGGGTTTAAATCATCTGCCCAAGGTCATGCAGCTGGTAAACATGGTGTATCCAGGAGGTAAACACAAGCTGTTCTATTTCCAGAGTTCCTTCTTTTGCATTTCTCAACTGACTCAGTCGCTGTGCCTCTGTATAAAACACCAATCCCCCTTGCCTCTCTCCTGATTGCTGGACATTAGCGAGAGTGAGATTATTAAGAGGCAACTAGTCCCTTGTCTATTCATCTGCTTCCTCCTCTGGGTTAGTCTGAATAAGAATTAATTTTCTAATTTTTTCAAAGGCAAAGCTAACAAACAATAGAATGGAAGTGAGCTTTAATGCCGCCTGTTATCCTCCTCCTCTCTAGATCCTGATAAGATAAAAGGTGAAGGGAGTTAATGGTTAGTTTCTCCTCCCTTCACTTAGTGGCCAAGAAGGAGCTGTCCTTCTGTCAGCAGCAGCAGGGACCTTATTTAGCCTTTGTTGCCTTAGGACTCTCCAGGGGGAGAGGGTCACTGGGTTTTCCCGTCATGAAATTCACTGACTATTATCCTGACTCCTGTCAGACGAGCCAAGAAACAATGGCTAGGCTGATCCACTGTGTTAAATGTAATCAGAGATTCAGGAGCTGAGCCACTCAGGCACAAATTCTTTCTAAAAAATGTATGTTTCAATACATATGTGTTCATATGTTTTATATGGGCTAAGCAAACCCTTCCACTTCAAAAATAGTACTGTTGCCTAAACTCACATTGTGCTATTATAATCAATGGCACTGAGCAGATTTACATCTAAGGCTTATGGGTTCCAATTACTTCAGGGGACAGTCTGGCAACTGAAGATAGAAATTCTTACCTCAAAGTGGCATTCAGTAAGAATTTCAGTCCCCACAGGGGATGGTTCAGAGGATCCCTACCAATATACTTCCCCTCTCCAAAATATGGGGCACACATATAGTCAGTGTGTGTGTGTGGGTGTGTGTATGTTGCTTCAGCGACGAAATATTAAAGATGCAGACATTGTATATTCAGGCACCCTCAGCTCTGATCATAGAGCATTATATACAAATATTTAACAGTGTATTTAACTTACTAAATTCTTACTCTCTGCGTGTAACTCCTCATTTTCTAGTTTCTAAACTTCTAGAGCACTTTAGTAGTCATAGAAATGGCAGTAATAATAATAATAATGATGATAGTAAGGAGAAGATCTAACTTACTGGTTCTCCTGTTACCACCATAACTACTATTTATTAATAACTACCTTGATAAGGTGCAAGGTGGCGTGTACAGCCTCATCTATGTAGTTTTTCATTTATTTCATCCTTATGATTGATCCTTCAACATAGGTACTTTATTATCCCAGCAGTTGAGGAAGTTACAAGAATAATGGTGATTCTGATAAACAGAAACGTGGATGGGCATAGGAGAGTAATAAATTGATAGCTCTCCAGTTAAAAACACCCAGAACCAATTAGTCATACACATAAGCCAAGAATTGAGAAGACCAAGTCTAAAGCCAGAAGGTGTAAATAAAGAAGCGACATGTGTAGCTGAAAGAGAATGCTCATTAGAGTCAGAAAAATATGGTTTTAAGTTTTCTTTTGAAGGTCAAGAGTAAAACCAAAGTTCCAAAGGAAAAAATTAGAACTAACTTGGAAAATTGTTGCAAGAATTAGAATGCCTGTCATTCTAGCTGCTACCAGTGATTAGTGGGATAAGAATTTTTGTAAATTGTTTCTAGGAGTGCAGATGTAAGAGAACACAAGGGTTAAGGGTTCAGTTGTAAGGACTCTCCATTCTTGGGATGGAAGAAAAGAAGAGGAGACTAAAGATGGGAACTGATGAAAGAAAAACTTCAGCTGAATTAAATTTAAAGGAGTTTAATTGAGCAATGAATGATTTGCGAATCGGGCAGCCCCCAGAATCGCAGCAGATTCACAGAGACTGTAGCACAGCCACGTGGTGGAAGATTTATAGACAAAAAAAAAAAAAAAAAAAAAGGAAATGACGTACAGCAATTGGTAGTGAGGTACCAATTGAAATGGAATGGTGGGATTAGTTACAGGTTGGCGTTTGCCTCATTTGAACACAGTTTGAATACTTACAGTCTATGAGTGGTTGAAGTATGGCTGCTGGGATTGGCCAAGACTCAGTTACTGTTATAGGTGCATAGTCCTGAGTTAGGTTTTCAGTCCTGTCTGACTATTAAGCTAGGTTATAGTTCATCCACAAACACTTAAATATAAAAGTACAGAGTCCTTCTTAGGCCATATTTAGTTTGCTTTAACAGAACTAAAGAATGATTAAAGAGGCAGGAAGAAAAGCATAACAGGGATCTGTTATGGAAGCCTAGCCCTTTGATCAGGGGTAACAAGGTTGGGGAAGATACAGGCCAACTGCCTTGTTAAGAATGAAGTCATCTCTGACAGGCAGGACCGTTCTCATACGACTGGAACTTTAAACAGAAACATGAAAAAATTATTTTGTGCTTATTTCCCACAAATCCAGTGAGATAAAAGGCCAGGCTCCCTAGGAACCAGCAACATTAATTGCAGTGAGAAGTTGCATAGGGAGTAAATGGCCAAGGCAGAATTTGGGCCCAGATTTTCCTGGATCCAGGTCCACAGGAGTCAATACTTCCAAAGCCAGGGCCCAATGGGGAGAGATGTGAAATGATGATTTTTTCCTTTTTCTTCAGTAGTTATGAATAGCAACTGAGATCAGTAGCCATTATGTAACTAACAGATTGATAAACTCTTTGTTGGATTCTTAGGCTTATCTTTAAAAAGGCATAGATTTAACTGGAAGAGGTGCCACAGATCAGTAAATCGACGCATCTTATAATTCCTGGGTCCTCCTCTGCCTCAGTGTCAGTGAATACAAGTTCAGGAAATACTTGCTCATGTTTCACATTGATATAACCATAGCCTGACAATGCAAGGAGTTTGACCATGATGTGTTTTCTGTACCTTTTAAAATGAAATAGAAGTTAACTGGCTTTTTTTTGTTCTTCAGCAGTGGTTATGTAAAACAAATATTTATGATAATTTTTAAAAGTTTGTTTCAGTGCAAAAATAAAGCAGTTTATAAGACAAAGGAGACAAATGGCTAAATTAAGAGAGTTGAATGATTAAAATGCACCCCCACACATGATAAAAAACATAGTTAAATTGCACACTGAAACCACAATAAAAGAGGATCATTTTATTGTCAAACAAGTAAGCCTCTCTTAAGTGTACTTTTTCTATATAAGCAAAATTATAGCCTTGTTTTTAAATTTTTTAAAATTGGCAAAAATTATACATATATTTTTATGGCATATAATACGATATTTTGATATATGTATATGTTATGGAATGCTAAATTAAGCTAATGTGTATATCACCTCACATCCTTGTCATTGTCTTTTTGTGGTGAGAACACTTAAAATCTACTCTTTTAGCAATTTTAAACTATACAATATATTGTTATTCACTGTAGTCACTATGATGTACAATAGATCTCTTGAATTTATTCCTCCTGTCTGACTTCAATTTTGTATCTTTTGATGAGTTCCTTTTTTTTTTTTCCCTCAGAAAAGTATGTTACCAGATTCAATCTTTATCATCAGCTTGCAGAGTCCTCAAGAGTGTTCGGCTAGTTTTGTTTATAAAAATGTCCCATGAGACATTTGCAGGTCTATTTGTCATTTAAATTGGGTGGGCAGGCAGGTAAAAGAAGTTCCTAAGACACGAACTTCTATAGCTCAATGAATAATAACCATAATTAACATTTATTGAGCATTTACTAAGTGTCAGAGACTGTGTTAATGCCTTAAATGGTTTGTCTACTTCAATTAACTCTATGAGTTAAATATGAGAAAATGGAAATGTAGAGAGATTAATTTCCCAGAATCAAATAATTTGGAAATGGGTAGGCTGATTTAAAGCAAGTACATCTGGCTGGGCACGGTGGCTCACGCCTGTAATCCCAGCAGTTTGGGATGCTGAGGCAGGTGGATCACCTGAGGTCAGGAGTTCGAGACCAGCCTGGCCAACATGGTGAAACCCCATCTCTACTAAAAATACAAAAATTGGCCAGACATGGTGGTGGGCACCTGTAATCCCAGGTACTCTGGAGGCTGAGGCAGGAGGATCACTTGAACCTGGGAGGCAGAGGTTACAGTGAGCTGAGATTGTGCCATTACTCTCCAGGCTGGATGGCACAAAGAGACTCCATCTCAAAAAAATAAAATAAAGCAAGTAGATTCTATACTCCTAACGAAGGATTATGTTCTTCATTTTCTTGTCAATTTGAAGCAAAAAATTCCACCCACTGTTTGCTAGACCAGTGCAAATTTAACATTGACAAAAATCCATTATCTCTAAAATTAGTGCCTATGACAGTCTTCCTGATTGACAGATCTGAATTTTCCAGCATGAAAAATATTTTTAATGAGCTCATGTTATCAATAGCAGACAGCTTTGTAACAAGATTTTTATTACTATTAACAATAACAACAACATTAAAGGACAAGATAGTAACTCCTAACACATACTGAGCATTTACGTATACCAGGAGTGGTGTATGAAAAATATCTTTGACTGTTGCTTTTTCACTGACCATTGGCGATTCTAATAAGTCCAAGTGCTTAGTATGACGCCTGCTCCTTTTCTGTCCCTGTCATACCACATTGCCCGAAGGGAAAATACATGACTCAAGCTGAGCTAATCAACGTTCCCCTGCTGCGAATGTGAGTCTTGAGCATAAAGACAGAAGGCAATTGGAGATGCATTATTCAAAACAACTCTAGAGATGGTCTATGAGTTCCCATGTCTTAGATCCCCACAACTATTCTACTTCTGACTTTCCTGTGCTGATTATTTAACTATCTCTTAGAGTCTGTAAATTTCCCAAAATCATTCCAGTACGTTTGTGTCTGTTTTATTTTGTATTGTTTTCTTGTTATCACAGTGCTGTGATAGATTCCAATTTATGATCTTCAACATAGTCTTCTCTGTCCTCAATTTGCCTCTACAAACTTCTGCTTTGTGGTACATGTCGTCATTGTGATCAAATCCTTATTTATGTGGATATTTGCTGAATATCAGGCTTGTTTGATCGCAAGTGAGTGAATACAATTCTGGCTTAGTACTTGTAGTTGGAATTGTGATCTCAGGGTTCAAAAGACAGAAGTAAAGCTCACAAAAGTTAAATGGACAGATAGACCTGGATATAGTAGATCCTAATGCCAAAATTGTTACCCCATGTCCAGAACAGTGAAAGATTTCTGATAAAGTTTCTGATTCTACTCTACTTAACATGCTAAAAAGTTAGCCTGCCACGGTATCATTGTTACTGGCTGGAGGCATGCAATGTGTGTTCAGAGACAAAGGACAGCAGAAGCAATATCAAAGCTTCATGTTCATTTGTGTTAGCTCCCCCTGTACCTGGCCAAGTCTAACGGGGTGACTCAAAGGGCCCATGGTAAATTCCTGCACACACAGTCAGGTGCATTACCGGAAAGAAAGTCTGAATGGTGGGACTTCCATAACACTTTCAAAACAAATGGAAGCAAGGCTCTGCTTTGTTGGCAGGGGTGAGGGTGACGGGGTAGAGTGGGATGGGGAGAGGTTACCTCATCCCTCAAAGAAGCTTTCTGCAAACATAGCCCTGAAAAAATGGTCCAGAAAGATAAAGGTCAGGGTTTTGCATTCGTAGCAGACACTGCAAGAATGTGCAAGGATGCTCAAAGTCCATGGCTGGTAGCCTCTCCCAATACTTATGGTGATCTGTCGCTTTTCATGCATTAAGGTGGAGGTGTTGGTGTTCCAATACATTGTAAAATAAATCTCCTACTCCTCTTCTGCCTGCACCCCACTCCTGCTTGTCAGACTCAGATGGGACAGCCTCAAGTAATAGGGGCACCAGCTTTGCTTGGGAATATTTCCGAACCTTTTCAGGACAGTTAAGAGCAGGCATAGATTTGGTGGAGCATTCAGGAAGCACAACTGTAGAGAGACTGTGAAATTATATCTAGTTTGATATCACTGCTAACATTTTGTGTTTTGATGCCTTGGACAGAAACAACACAGGATCCTAAATCTAAGTAATGTATGTGTACAAGTCGTTGTACACACATTGAAAAATAAAAGTATAATCCATATGAATGGGTATTTTATTTCTAGATATTTATTAAGCATCTGTTTTTGTCCAGGTACTCTGTTAGATGCTATGAATGCCCCGGGAAACAAAATAGATTTGGCTTCTGTGCTCAAGGGTCTTGCCATCCA
This sequence comes from Theropithecus gelada, assembly GCF_003255815.1. NCBI lineage: Eukaryota > Metazoa > Chordata > Mammalia > Primates > Cercopithecidae > Theropithecus > Theropithecus gelada. The sequence goes on from NC_037688.1 coordinate 17,076,758, forward strand.
GTGATATTTATAGGGAAAAAACCCACTTGTAGGAGACTTTACCAGCTTGTGTGCAGCGCTCTACAAGACAAGCGCTTTCATGTTCATTATTTCATGCGATCCTAAAAATAATGTAGAGGTGTCAGTAGTATAAACAATAGTAGCCTACAAATAAGGAAAGTAAGGGCTAGACAAATTAAGTGATTTGCCAAAGACTGCACTGCTGGCATGTAACTGAGCTAACACTCACAAAATACTTCTTATAGATTTCATATTTTTCATTCAACAAATATTTATTGACATCTATGGGCTCGGCACTGTGCTCTGTACTGAGTATTCACAGGCGATTGGTATCTGAAGCCCTTATATCTCAGCTCTATCAACTATTAGCTGCGTGATCTCAGGGCTGCATTAAGGCCTGGGGCAAGGGTGTGTTAGAGGCTTTACCCGCCAAAGCAGAACTCACTCTGGGGAGTGACTTTCCATGTTGTTCAGTCCGTGTGGAATGCTTTTTTTATTCTCTTTTTCACCTGGTAAATTCTCTATCCTCCAGATTCCAATTCATGATATTCAACATAGCCTTCCCTGTCCTCAAATTGCCTCTACAAACTTCTGCTTTATGGTACATATCATCATTATGATCAAATCCTTAGTTATGTGAATATTTGCTGAGTATAAAAATTTCTAATTAGACTGGACTTGCCAGTGGGGGGAGGACCGGGGCTACTTTAGTTGACCTGTTTTATTTGACATGTAGCAAAGTTTCTGGCACTCAAATATTTGTTTGAATGAAGAAATGCATAACTTCTAAAAGTACCCCAAATACAGTTTAGATTAGTTATTTTTTTATTTTTATTTCTTGAGACAGGGTCTCACTGTGTCACCCAGGATGGAGTGCAGTGATGTGATCAGGGCTCACTGCAGCCTCGACCTCCCAGGCTCAGTTGATCCTCCTACTTCAGCCAAGTACCTGGGACTACAATTGTGCACCACCATGCCTGGCTAATTTTTGTATTGTTTTGTAGAGACGGGTTCTGTCATGTTGCCCAGGCCGGTCTTGAACTTCTGGGTTCAAGTGATCCTCCCGAACTCCTGGGTTCAAGTGATCCTCCTGCCTTGGCCTCCCAAAGTGCTGGGATTATAGGCATGAGCCACCACACCCAGCCATAGAGTAGTTACATAATTTGGCATTGTGATAGGTTTTCTTAAGTCCATTTTTCAGAAGAGGAAAACTAGACTCACAGAACTTCACAGGGTTCCCTGGGGTCGTACAGCTTACAGTTGGCAGAGCTGGGAATGGAACCCAGGTCAACACAGCACTCAAGCCAGTGTTCCTAACAACCACAACCAAGGTTTGATTGTGTCCTCAAGGAAAGCATTTTGCTCCAAGCAACATTTTTTCTTTGTATGCCACAAACAACTTGTGTGAACCTAGATTGTCTTTTTCACAGATCCCTAGCTTCATCTCCAGCTTTAAATTTTCTTTCCTCCTATTTTCAGCTAAAAGCCCAAGCAGCACACAGCAGGAGTTGACCAGAAAGGAGAGCTGGCAGGGGAAGAATCTGTAATTAAGCAAACAAGCAACAGCAGACAGTATCCACGGGCAGTACCACCTGGACTGTCCTTCCAGCCAATGCAAATGTGACCTTCCAGAGGCCTGGGCAGGAGGGTGTTAGAGGCTTTAGCTGCCACGGCAGAAATCACTTGGGGGAGAAGTGAGGAGCACTGGAGAGAGATGACTTTGTTACATGGACCGTTGTTCCCTGGGTAGAGACTGCAGGCCTGGTCTTCAAAGGCCTGCTGCTGTTTTGTGTGTTCAGAAGCAATTTAGAAAATGCTGTCATGTCAACTTTATTTCCTTGCTCTCTAGGGGTGCTCAGTGGTTGCCCAAAAATAATCCCCTATAAGACTGAAAGTTACTGTAAGTTGTTCACTGCACTGGGCTTAACTTCAAATGTACAGGAGCCAGAATTTTTAATCAACTTTATTTTATAAAGCCTATTGATATTTTTCTAATTATAAAATAAATGCACACTCATGCTAAAAAAACTTGAAATTTTAGACAAGTATCAAACAAATGAAAAATCATCTGTAATGCAGGTTTTGTCTTATAGTCACTATATAATTTACTCTTGAGTTTCTCAAGAAATATGCTCCAGTCTCTATATGTTTATACTAAAATGTATTTTCTTTAGGGGCTTGAGTATTTGAAGAATTAGGCATCTTGTGAGGCATCAGCACCCTAAAGCTAACACATTGTTGCTTTTTGTCTTTTTTTAATGCTAATACGTAAAGCAAAATTTTGGTGAATTTAAGTGCTGTGAATACTCTCCCCACAGTTCATGAGTTCCTAAGACAGGGTTTCAGATTTACTCGATTTTTTATTTTATTTTATTTTTGAGACAAGTTCTCACTCTGTTGCCCAGGTAGGAGTCCAGTGGCACAATCGTGGCTCACTGCAGCCTCAACCTCCCAGGTTCGATCGATCCTCCCACCTCAACCTCCCACGTAGCTAGGACTGCAAGTGCGTACTACTGTGCCCAGCTCGTTTTTAATTTTTTTGGAGAGACAGCGTCTTGCTTTGCTGCCCAGGTTGCTTTCAAACTCCTGGGCTCAAGCAATACTCCTGTCCTAGCCTCCCAAAGTGCTGGGATTACAGGTGGGAGCCACTACGCTCAGCCAGATTTACTTGGATTTTGCTTTCTTCTGGACTTACCAAATCCTTTTTAGGACTTAGTCCATAGTTACACCCCTTAAATAACTGTAAAACCAACTCTCTATAAGAAGGATATTTACCAGGAGGCAAGATCTACTGCTGAACCTGCAAATGCTCATAAAAGAATGACACAGTGAAAGAAAGAGCTGATGAATGAGTGAATAGATTCATGGAAATAAATTCTGTTGGGGTCTTTAGAAGCTGTACCTTAACTTTAATTTTTTTTTCATAATTTACTAAATGGGTATAGAGTGCTTTCATAGTAGTTCTCAACTTGGGTGGGGCCTGATTTGCCTCTCAGGGGACCTTTTGGAATATGACATTGGACATTTTTGATTGTCACGACTAGGGGGTGAGTGTGCCCTTTACCTAGTGCGTAAAGGCCAGGGATGCTATTAAACATTCTGCAATGCATGGGCCATCCCCGCAGAACAAAGAAGTACGAAACTGCCAATTACTAAAATGTTAATAGAGCCTAGGCTGAGAAACCCTGGTGTAGCACAAAGGTGGGTACATTTCATTGATTTTGTAGGGAAGAGTAGGGAACTAGAAGACTATCACACTGAGCAGAGTGGCTACCTACAGGTCAAACACGAAGGATTCCTGTGCAGATAAATAAGATCATAAAAGTGATGATAAAACAATGCCATCTCTTCTATTAAGAAAAGAAATCATCTTTTTTTTCTTGGCACAGATGGTCTTAGGCCTGTAAATCTGCCATTCTTTCAGTAATCACATGAAGAAAAGGGATGATTTAAAGCAGTTATAAGGTTTATCTTGCAGAAGGAAAGTGTGGGTGTGTGAAGAAGAATAGTAAACATAAATTCTGTTTTACATCTGAGAAGCAAAGCCATTTAGAGTATTACACAGCTTCCATCGGAGCTATGGCTGAAAGGGAGGTGTAAGATACGGTCAATGATTTGAAATGATTGATGAGGATTTCTGTAAAAGGAATACAAAGGCCTGGGTAAAGCCAGGACTTTGTGATGTGCCGTAATAGAATTTTATACTGTTTTTCCCACAGTCAAATAAAGTTCAGTAGTATAGATAAATTGTTACCTTGTATTAGTACTTCCTAGGTTGCCTGTCAGAATGCTTTATTCAAAGAGACAGATTTATATTTCACAAGGAAATGATTTCTAAAGCTCTTACAGTTAATAATTTTTCATCTAGAGAAAAGCCAGATTCAGCCATTCCACCCAGAGATTGGGAGATTAGCCCAGAATGAGCTCAGTACATGAAATACTTTTTTCTGATATTTAAATAAGGAATCATATCTTAATGTTGTGGAAGAGAGCACAGAAAAATGACTGTTTTTTTATTACATAAAAATTCTACTTATGTCCTCCTTTGGTTTTTTATGGCTCTGAAATCAGATGATTGAGAATATCCCTAATAATTCATGTTACCCAAGCATTTATCTATTGATACAACATACTTTATCAGCAAATATTTACAGGGTATCCAGTCAAGTCATTTCTAGAGAGAAAAACTCATACATAGGAAGTAATAATATACTGTTTTCCTGAAACAACCTTTTTCTTCCTTCTTCTCTTTCTCTTCATTAATCAATTCCTTTATTTCTACAACTGTTATGACACACCTACAGTTTTCTGGTACTGAGCTATTAATGTTATCAGAGAACAAACAAAAATAATTCTGGTTCCTGGCGCTGAGCACTGTCGAAGATGCTGAATGGATGGAGTCAGCAAGCTCAGGTGGAAGAATTTGTGTATAGAGAAGAATGGTTTATCGGAAAAACCAACCGAACAAACAAAAACTGGATCAGAAACTGCGGACCCTCGTTTTTATCCAGTATCGTGGCCCATCACCTCTGTGGCTTTGACTAAATTGTTTAAACATTCCTATATAATTCTTTTCCAAATGGAAAGTTAAAGTCCTACTGAAGTGAGATTCATTGTTTGATAAAAGGGTAGGCTCTGATAAACACTTAATGCAATTCACTTCAATAAGAATTCATAGAGCAACTACACTGAACTAAGCACATATGGAATAGAAGTTAGAACTGAGATACAATAAGGAATGAGTCCTTGCCATCGGAGAATTAGCAACTAGAAAAATAAATATATGAACACATACTTGACTGTCAAACTAAAAGAAACCTGTTCTTCTCACAACACATGATGTAACAGAAGAAAACTGTATATCCAATTTGCTAGTGAACATATGTATTCCCATGTGTTCTATGCACGTGTACAGAGGCTAAGCTATTTAGATGACCCTGAATGGAATATCTCCCACTTGTCTTCTCAGATCCACTTCCTACCCTTTTCTCTTTGTCTTGTGCCATGAGAGGCTGACCTGTATAGGCTACATTAAAGGGAAGAAGGAGAGTGGGGAGTGAGGTCTGGGTATTTAATCCCTTAGTTGCTTACTGCAACTTGCTGCAGGCTTGCTCTTTCGCCCGAAGTTTTCAGTGGCCACAGGATGGCCCTCTGTACACAGTCCTGCCCAATTTGAGCAAACTGTTCTCTCCTCTTACTCCATCAGCCCTAGGGACAGAAATAGAGCATCAGGGTACTGTAATAAGTCCAACAGTCACACCTTCCATGGGTTTTATACCTTCTTTCTCATGTTTCAGAAGAGGCATTTTATTAAACTGTCCTCAAATCATCCTAATTTCAATGTGCCACATGTTTTCAGGTGGGATCCCGCTTTTATAGACTTCATATCACCTTATAGAAGTACCATGTTACCATTTATTGGACACTTGCTATATACTGACCAATAAAAGTGCTAGGCAAATGTTCTCTTCTAATATTTTGATAAGAAATAGAGAATCACCAACTTTATTGGACATCTGCTATATACTGATCAATAAAAGTGCTATGCAAATTTTCTCATTTAATATTCTAATAAGAAATGGAGAGTCACTAACTTTCTTTTTACCTACCTGGAATCAAAGAACAAAATGTGGCTGTTAAAAGAGGCCATTTGGGGCTAGGCACAGTGGCTCAGGCCTGTAATTACAGCACTTTGAGAGGCAGAGGCAGGCAGATCAGTTGAGGCCAGGAATTTGGGGGAAATAATAATTTCCTTATTAGAGTCTATGTAATTTTACCAAGATCATCAAAGTCCTTAGTAAATTTCCCCTTACAATATAAATGATGTCCCATTATAAGGCCCAAAATTCTAGAGCAATGGAGAATGAGGTTTGGGAGGTAGGCAGGCATCTCATTATGATAAAGGTGATGATAATAACCTTGTCATTTGGGGGATGTTATTTTACTTTATTGCCTTAAAATTCAATGCAGAAAAGTTGTTGACAGTGGGGGAAATAAACTTAATTCAAATTTTCTGTTTTTTAAAAAGTGTATTAGTCAGTTTTCATGCTGCTAATAAAGACTTACCAGAGACTGGGTAATTTGTAAAGAAAAAGGGGTTTAATGGACTCACAGTTGCACATGGCTGGAGAGGCCTTACGATCATAGTGGAAAGTGAAGGAGAAGCAAAGGCACATCTCACATGGTGGCAGGCAAGAAAGTGTGTGCAGTGGAACCGCCCTTTATCAAACCATCCGGTTTTGTGAGACTTTTTCACTATCACGAGAACAGCATGGGAAAACCCACTGCCCATTATTCAATTACCTCTCACCGGGTCCCTCCCATGACACATGGGGATTGTGGGAGCAACAGTTCAAGATAAGATTTGCGTGGGGACACAGCCAAACTATATCAAAAATGAAAGAAAAGAGTGGACTTTAACCTTTATTTACAGGACACTGCGAGATATAAAATTCCACATAGAAATAAGAAACCCATTCAGAGGACCAGCTTCATACAGTACGTACAGGTTGAAAGTGTTCAAGTATAGTTGAAGTGTAAGAAGTGCTACAGTAACAAACTACATTTAAAAAGAGTTCTTAGTAGATAAATAGTAAGACAAACTTATACCAAAACATGGTACACAACAACTTTATATCTCAGCTACGTGAGCTATAAGTTAGGGGTCCCGGGAGTTGCATCCTGCACTTGGAAGGTACAAACTTCAGAGGTAGTTTCTGGCACAATATTTTGATCCTCCTCTTCCTTTATGAGAAATAGACTTCTCAATTAAGCTTAATGAGCCTTATACACAGACTCATTTTCAAGGTTTTGTAGAGTTTCAATTTTGTCTTAAGCCTCCACATTCTTCAATCATTTTACTAAGCTGTAGTATAATGATAACACTTATAATGAAGATGATGATAGAGATTTTAAAACTTCAAATTTGTAGAGTATGTGCTGAGCTAAAGTGTTTCACATAGTTCATCTTTAATTTTCACAGCAGACCTATGATATAGGTAGTATTGCTATTCCCATTTTTTATATGGGGTTCCATGAACTCCATTTGGTACTTTTGCTCGTGTCACCCTGTCCCACATCTTTCCACTACTCAATTTAAGTGCTACTCTTATCCAGTTCCAAATGAATTTCTGTCAATCTTTCCTGGAAGCTTTCTTCCAGTCCCTTTAGGCTTCAATGAGTGTGTTAGGAAGATCTTCCTGATATGTGGATTGATCAGGAAACAAATTGAAGTATCATCTTAGGGACATGTGCATAATACGAAGCAGTATAGGACATTGTTTGAGGGTACCAGTTTAGAATGGGACATTTTGGATAATCTTGGGCAGCTTGCTTAATTCTTCTGTGCCTCAGTTTTCTAATATACAAAATAAATGTTGTAATAGAGCTATAGCAGAGGGCTGAAGTGAAAATTAAACTAATACATGCATGTAAATTGCTAAGATGAGAACATTGCCTAGATTTAGTAAATGCTCAATTAATAGTAGCCCTGTTATTATTGTTATTATTTGCCCTTTTCTTCCCAGCTAATAGAATTAGAAAAACTATGTTAAATAAAATAAAAATGTCTACCTTAAGACATTGGGGACAAAACGAACATATATCTGTCAATAAGACGGTAGGTGGGAAAAGTAGAGAATGTGTGCTTAACATTTAAAATATCTTCTGTGTCACTGAGGAAATGGGTCACTGACCTCTTCCACCTTAATAAAATTGTTTCTTCATCTCCTATTGTCCATGTGTTCTTGGATAAATCATTTAAACTCACAGAATGTAAGTTTCTTCATCAGTATAGAAGATAACCATGAGTTAGTAAATCTAGGCCTTGTATTAGTTAATGTTTTTCATTTGTTTTTAAGATACAAAAGCAACTGGATATCTGGAGCCCAAAGGGAATTTGCATTACAGAAAACTTTGCATTTTAGGAAGGAGGATGCAGCCCGAAGAGCTCTTGAACATCAGAAGCAGAAATTATGGGGTATCCCTTTAAGGCATCATGGTAAAATGCCTCAGCTACAATTATTTCTGTCTCTGAGTCTCCAATAAAGTGTTATACACCAGGAGGGGAGACTGATCTAGCTACAGATCCTTGTGCTTAGTGGCAGAGTCTTTTGTTTTAGCCCCAAAGAATACTAGAATTGGGAAAAGTCAGAACCCAAAGGTCAGGTTTATGAATAGATCTAATGCCTGACTCAGTTATAAATCTAGCATTCCTCTTTTATTGCTTTATGACCTTCAGCAAGTCGCTTTTCCCTCTCCAGGGACCTCTGGGAGAAGGATGAATGCAACCAGATTAACTTTACATTTACTCCCAGCTAGGACTTATTTTTAAAATATGGCCTGTAGCTTTGCTCTTGCTGGCCTGTAGCTTTGCTCTTTGCGAGATCACACATATTCTAGTTTTAACATCTTTCTCTCTGCTTCAACAGTGATTTATGCCTGAATCTTCTGATGTCATTTTATTTGACTACTGAAAACACAACTAAAATGGCTGTATAATGGCTGCAGTTTAAAAATAAAAATTAAACATTACTGTATACACAAGTGGTGAGGTGATTAACTAGATGACAATCATGACTGTGTACACAGAATGGAAAAAAAATACATTCCAGGAATTAATAATGGAATGAATGAGACTTGGCAGGTGCACTGTCATCTAAAGGGAAGAAAAACCTATCATTTGTAAAGGAGTTGATAGTTGAGAAAGTCAATATTGTGGGGATTACATTTTTTAAATCAGCCATGATTGACTGGCTTTTTCCATACTCTATCCTAGAAGTTAGACCATCAGAATGAAGAATGCCGATTTGCCCTCGACATTTGTTGAAAGTTAATGTGATAGTGAATTGAATAATGTCGAAATGCCTGCTTGTAAAACTGTGGTTAAGTATATGACTTGGTTAACGCAATGTCTTCAAGACAAGTCTGAGTCAATCACTGTGTTAATTAAAGAAGATAACAATGAAAGCCTCAGTTTCATTTGCTTTCAACATTTACTAAACAATTAACTACTTGCCAGAACTTGCCCCATGATAACAGTGACTCCACTTTATTCGTTATCGCTTTCCCTGAGTCAACCACACTGTTTGGCATCCCCATGAAAACCACTTTCTTTCCTTTCCTTTTGGAGCCTTTCATTGTTGTATCTTTCTCCTTTTCTCTTCCACCCTTCCTCTTGGTTCTTATAATCTCCCACACCTTCATCACATTCATTTCTTCTTTAGATGGATTTATATGATGCTTCCTATTAAAAAATAAAGAAGAGGTGGAGATTTACATGATGAATCAAAGCCCTTGAGGTTTTTTTTTCTCCCCTTTTTTTAAAGGTAATAGCTAGAAAATATAGAGCATCTTTCTTTTTTTTCCCAAAGCAGTACCTGCATTAAGTCTGGCTCTGAGTGTGCTCATTCCTCCTGCTCTTTTTTGATTAAACTTGTGATGTGTTTATGTCTCATTTTATCTGTGCCTTAATCTGCAGACATTCTCATGCCCCTTTGAAGCCAGATGGGGCATAAATCTTAAATAAATAAATAAGTAAAAAATATGATAAAAGATCACTACTCGGGTGAGCTTATACTGTAAAAATGAATTCCATAAGCATATAAATATATATGTGAATTCTGAAATAAAATACCATCTGCTTTTATAGAAAAAATATCACATTAATTTTATATCACAACATATTATCCTGTGGAAATTCAATCCAGCGATATAAATAATGAAAATATCTAAATATGTGGAGCTCAGATGATCTTGCTTCTGCCAAATTAAAAGAATTTTTTTTTTTCCCACAATAATGTGCACTTCACTGAGTTAGATTTTAAAGTCTGGAACTGGCAGATTTCCCCAGAGTTGCATCAGATATCAGAATCAAGGGTTATTAACATTACAAAGAGCACCACTGTCCTACAGCGTCCCCTTTATCATTTTGAGCAGCTGCCTCAAGGCAACACATTTAACCTTGGGAAATGTGATAGAAATTCTGGGTAGTCAAAACCTGCCAGTAGATTCCCTCAACTGGGATCTACTGTAAAGCTTTATTTAGCTGCAACACAGGAGGATGAAACCTTTATCATTTGATGTTTATCATTTTCATTCATTGCTTCTAAATCCCCTGAATACTGTTACTGTTACTTATAAACAGCAATATTCTGTTTGCTAGTAGGACATTCATTGTTTTCCCTACTGAGAATGCCACTACAAAGAAAGGTCTCCATGAAGAGTGTGCTAAATAATTAAACATAGATGCACAGATTATTTACTTCTAGGTATTTTAGAGCTAGGTGCAAAATTTGACTTTCTTTTTCTTTTTTTCAGAATGTGGTCTATTTTCTGTTTTGGCTGAAAAAAGCTCTTGCTTTCATGGCTACTTGTTTAAGATTAGAAATCAATTAGAAACAGAGCTAGTGACTGAGTAGTGAAGGGGTGTGCTTAAAAATGACTGGTGGCATTTACCATTGACAAAAGCGAAGTTGGTAAGATTTCTCAAGAGATTTAAGAGTTTTTATACATGTGATCCAGTAATTTCAGTTCTGGGAATCTATCATATGAGGATACTCTTAATTCTCAAGACTGGGCTACTGTTTTTTGCTAGATACTAATCTCTTTTAATTCTTAAAACAACCCTATAAATTCAACATTATCAATGAGGAAACTGAAACACAGAGTTTTCGCAGCTTTCTAAGATCCAACAGATAAGAAATAGTAAAGTCAGGTCTTTAAGCCAGGAAATCAAACATCAGTGTTTGAGCATATAAACAGTAAACTTCAACACTTTGTGCAAAATTTATCCCCTAAATTATATGTTACTGTTATATTTCTGAATATGTAAAAGTTGAAAAAAATTAAAGGGAATGATTATGTGAATTACATTACATCAGATGTTATAAACTAAGTTTTTATATTGACAGCTTTTAAAACATAATCCTATGTTAATGTAGAATAAATGCTAATGCAAAATAAAAACACATTTATTTAAGCTATGAATAGCAAAAAGATAGAAAAAACACCAAAATGCCAATAATGATTATATTTAAGTTGTGCAAATATATTAGGATATTTATCTCTATTCTACCCTTTTTCTGTTTTCTAATTATCTCTAATAAGTATATTATTGTAGAAATAATAAATACGTTTATTTTGAAGTTGGACATGTAAAAAATATCTGTCAAGGGCACTGAAAACATGTTTTTAACTTTTTAAAGTTAAAAATCTTCTACTTTCTTTTATAGGTCATTCTACAATCAGAAAAATAGAGAAAATATTGACTTTCGTCTTCAGTTTTAGTTGGTATATAAAGACTTATAGGACTTTCTGATACCAGGGTCAATGTACTAATCTATCTGAAAAGTAGAGAACAAATTTTGCCTCAGGTCACAGAGAAGTTCAGATTTACAAAACTTTCAGATTATGTTTATGTAGTGACATCTGGTGTTACACCTTATGCCAAATCTAGAAATTCAAAAATATTTTAACATTTCCATTTTAAATTCATGGCTATTTGTATCTGTGAACTACCTGCCTACTCAGATATCTTCATTCAGGTATGATTGCTCATCTAAGAAAATCAAGAGAAAATGTATTACTTGGCATGCTCTAGCATTTGCCCTATGAAACTGATCAAGCAACCTGATCAATTAGCCAATTTACAGTATATTTTATTCCAGCTCCATTGAAAAACAACAACTATTACTACATTTTTTAAGCAGATGAAAATTCATCACCTTGGGTGCCATATCTCTGATCCCCAAATTTGTGAATAAACTTTGACTCTGTATGTCACCTGGGCCCCACATTACAGATTCCACTTTCTCCTTCCCATCTCTAATCTTATCTGTTACTTGTTTCTGGTATAGGAAGATTTATCCATTAAATGCTGATCTACATCTTCTTTATTGGCTTTCTGACTGTTTTTGTCCTTAAGATCCTATTGATGTAACATGCCTCCACCTGAATCAATTTATTTTCTCTTTTTTTCAATCCAGAATCCTATGTTTCTTCCAGTATGGTTAATGTTTCTTATTATTTTGCTCACCAAATTAAAGCTTGGAAAAGCTCAAGTTGGTTCCTCTTTTTTACAGATCACTGCTATCCAATAAACCTGCAGTGGTGGAAATGTTTTGTATTCACACAGCCCAATATGGTAATCACCAGCCACATCTGGCTACTGAGCACCTCGAACGTGGCTAGTGCAACTGAGAAGCTGAATTTTAAATTTTGTTTAATTTTACTTAACTTAAATTGAAGTAACCACTGTGGCCGGTGGCCACCATATCAGACAGTACAGATTTAGTATATCCCTGTAGATGAATAAAATCCTAACCTATTGTTATGTTTGGAGAAAAAGTGGAGCACACTGAAGCATTCATTTATTTTCACATTCCATTGATTGTCTCCTCTGTCTGTTATAACCTTTCCATTGTTTATTCTTTCTTCTCTTCCATTGTTCCTTGAGAATATGTGGAATAAATCATAATTGTTTGCCCACAGAAACCAAGTGGGGAGAATTCACCATGGAGAAGGCTTAAGACTTTCCTCCTCTTTAATCAATTCTACCTTCTAAGAGGAAGATTTCTGTTCAAGGACAAAACAATATAAATTTGACAGGAGCATCCCCTCCCTAGGGTTTCTAATATTCATGAATCCAGACCAGCCAATAAATTCTCTTCTTTGTGTAAGCTAATTTAAAATTAGTTTCTATCAACTGAAAAGTTCTCCCTAATTCAAAACATTAGGATGAAGATCATTTGAATGATATATGTGAAATAGCATGGCACTGTGATTACATAAAAAATATTTTTTCCCCCAGATTTCATCTGATACCATGCAGAATGAGACTCACTTTTAATGGACCCGTTCACCTAGCACATTCATGGAAATCCTGTGATTCTCTGGCTTTGGAGCACAGAATTGTGTCTTAGAGTCCATGATTGTTTCAAATGTTCTGCCCTCTGGTTCCCTTAAATACTCTGATAGGTGTGAGTTGTTTTTGGACCTTATTAAGTGTGTCATTGATATTTTCCCTTGGCTTGATGCCACATGATGGGCTACAAGGTCTGCTGCAGCTTGGCGGTTTCCATGCTGGGCACAGCTGCCAGCATCTCTTTGCCTTCATTTCAGAGAATCTGATGCAACTGGCAAGAGATCAGAAGGCAAGCCAGAGAATAATTGGGGTTTCTCTTTAGCAAAGGAGAAATGGAAAAATCATCTTCCAGACCTTTTCTCTGCCCCAGCTGTTTTTGGGCAGGTCCACCATTTCACTGATGAAATATCAGATTTTTTCTTTATTTTTTTTTCCTATTCACATGCCCCAGCTCACAGTGGGGAAACAGAATTGTCCCATTTTTATTACATTACTTGCTGTTTTAGCACAACACTGTGCTTGAAGTTATAGCACAAAGAGACAGCTGTTACACAGAAGGATATGCCCTGCCTGCTGGGAACAGACTCTCCAAATTCATCGCTGAGCCATGGATTGTGAATCAACTTATTAGTCTTTTCTAAAAGGCAAATGGAAGTGGAAGGAGTGTCCTCTTCAGTTACTCAGTTGACTAATGCTTGGCTCATTAATATGATTTGGAGTTGGAAGTGAGAGAATCAAGAAAAGCTGAAATGTGTATACCTAAAGGCAAAGGGGAAGATATTGGAGGGTCACAAAAGGGAGCAAGGAACAATACTATACAAGATGGAGAGAGAAGAAATGTAAAACTCTTTCAAATTAGTAAAATAAAAAGAATTAGGATGGGGATATAAAATTTATAAGAGGCCAAAATGCCATTGGGATGCTTGGTGAGTGTTCAATATGATAAATATTTAATACAAAGCCAAACAATCTAAATTGTCTTGGGAACATGTTCATATCTAAGTAAGATCTAGAATATTGATGGTAGCAAGGCTGTGTTCACCTTCCTATGGTAATGCTAAAAGTTTAATATGAATTCTACACCATGCGAAGTGATTTGCTAACATCATTGTATTTACTCAGCAGCATGATGCTTTCATGAAATAGATATTATTAATTCTATTTTACATATGAATAAACTGAGACTAAAAGTAGCTAAAAACTTGACCATACTCACAGGGAGTTGGATCTAAACTCATGGGTGTGTGAACCCAAGCCTATTACCTTATCTCTTTACTGACGCCACTGTGTAATGGCAACCGGTACTCATGAGCAGGGAACAATGACCAGCAATCCTACATGGCTGATCCTCTTCAGCCAACAAGCTCTAAGCTCTTGACTTCATAATCCCTGACACATTCCCTGTCCCTCTTCTCTCCTTTTTGTCTATGGGCTTCACCTTTTCTTTGCCTCTTTGCTGCCATTGTCTCTATTGTGTTACACAGAGATGGGAAAGGACGTGGGTATTTGGCATAAGGGGAGAAATACTTTGAGGAATGGAGGGATTTGGGTGGGGTTAGAAAAATTGGCATGAACTTGATTTATTTGATAGTATTGAGAAAAACTAGTTGAAGTGAGTAAATAATGATAATTTTTTAAAAGGTTATTTTAAATAACAAATTCTTCTCCTTGGTTTGTTTGCTGTAAATACATACCAGTTATTTTTTAAGGCTTTAATCATTATCCAGAAATTTAAAATAATAATATTATGTCATCTAAAATTATTTTTCTTAAAAAATTTCAAGTTCCTATTATGAAAATCAAGATATATCATGTTGTTCTTAAGTGTTAGAGCAGTACTGCTAGAAGCAGTTTGGGAAAAAGTGACCTAAGATGATTTCTTCCCTTATTGTGATTGGATCTTTTTTGGTTTTGTTTTGTTTTGTTTTGGTAGAAGACAGGTTAACTTCTTTTATTTCAGATACAAACCATTCATTCTTCCCTACTTTCATTTCTAAATCTCTGTAGCAGTAACTGTTGGCAACTTCCAGAGTGTGTTTGATTTCAGTTGAATATCCTGAGGCTTTGGAAATGAAATTAAAAAGGACTTTTCTGGGCAAGATATCCCATCCATATTTCTTTTTTTTTTCTATTGAGGTAAAATTTCCATAACACAAAATTCACCATTTGAATCATTTTAAAGTGTACAATGCATTCACTTTTAGTACATTCACAATGCAGTGCAACCATCACCACTACCTAATTCCAGAACATTTTCATCACCCCAAAAAGAAACCCCATACTCATTAGGCAGCCATTCCTTATTCCCCCTTTTCCTCCAGGCCCTGCAAATCACCAATTAGTATAATTTGCCCTGAACCATCTATCTGGTTTTTCTGTGCTCACATAAGCTTTTCCATAGGTTAAGCGATTTTCATGACTGCTTTTTCCTTGCCAGGACACTATCCCAAATCATATCCTTCTTGGGCCTTCTTGGGTTGATCACTCCCACCTTTTAGAGTTTGCTAGACTTATCATAAGCAAGTTTATTTTATTCAATTGTGTTTTATATGTTTACTATCGTGAAGGGGACTTTGCTATGGTTGAGGTAGCTGAGAAGGGGATACCCAGATCATCTGGTTCTTGCCAATGAGGAGGTGATAGTGAGAGATAGGAACATTTAAATGGACTATAATGTTGTATCATAGTGAAGGACCATAACACATGAAGGGTTAGGAGTCATGAATAATCAGAGCATGCTCTTTATAGAGGGTAGTCTGGCATCATTTTGGCTTAGTAGCATTCCTTTGTATACACTAAGTCAGTGAGAAAAAGTAAAGCTGAAGGCAGGCCGTGATGTTCACTGAGGACCACCTTTGTACTGGTTCCCCTGCCCTGCGATTGACTACTTTCTTCCTTTTCATCCAATCACTGGCTTTATAGTCCAGCTTTTGATAATTGTTTACGACTTTTCTTGCTTAGCAAACTATTACACATGAAATGTATTCCTTGGCTTATACATCAAAATAACAAAACAAAACAGGTGAAATAAACTCATTTTGCTGCTTGAATCTAAGATGAAATATAACTGAGATGCACCTACAGCACATGCAGCCCATGACGCAGAGCCCCCTGAGCAAGACCATCTTTCTTAATGTTCTTGTTAAATGAGAAGGTGTAGGTTTTGTTTTCCCAAATTTATATCTGATGGTGGCTCCAGACTTAGTATTTTCATATGTTAAAATATTATTTTCTTCAACTACTCACTCTGGTAACTGTAGTTCTTCATGACATTCTGAATTCCATTTAACGCCTCCTGATATTTTAAGAAACTCAGAATTTTTATTCATTGATTTCTTAAATTTTCTTTTATATGATTGCAAAAAAGTAAAGATAATTTTATGAAATGCAAATGATGCAAAAAGCCTCCTGAATATATAAATGAGTGATGAACTAGGGGCAAAGAAAAAGTGAGAGAGCTGGGCACGGTGGCTCACGCCTGTAATCCCAACACTTTGCGAGGCTGAGGTGGGTGGATCACTTGAGGTTGGGAGTTTGAGACCAGCCTGACCAACATGGAGAAACCCCGTCTCTACTAAAAATACAAAATTAGCTGGGCGTGGTGGTGTATGCCTATAATCCCAGCTACTTGGGAGGCTGAGGCAGGAGAATCGCTTGAACCTGGGAGGCAGAAGTTGTGGTGAGCCCAGATTGCACTCCAGCCAGGGCAACAAGAGTGAAATACTCTGTCTCAAAAAAAAAAAAAAAAAAAATAAAAATATAAAATAAAGAAACACAAAATGAGAGAATCCCGGGTTGATTAAAGATGAAAAGAAGCACATTGTGAGTTAGAGATGAGCTACCTATTTGTCTGGCATCCTCCAGGGAATTCACAGACTTTATCATTCAATACCCCTTGTAATTATTTGTAACTTTGTCTTCACTTTCATGAGATGGTGAGCTCATTATGAGCTCCTCAATAATATTCTGCATCTTGTCCAGTAAAACCTAATAATGGGTCCTTGGCCCAGAACATTTCTAGACAATGTTTGTATAAATTCCTTGCACTGTGAGAATTAGTATGAATTATTAAAAGAATCATTGAAAGAACAAATAATTGGCAAACATTTCCCTAATCTGGAGTTCGGGGAGCTGCCAGGAGGTGAAGGTAAATGGGTAGAAATTCCTGCTTGGGACTAGTTCAGAAGATAAGGCTTCAGTATTTCTTTATGGTCAAAGTTAAGCAGCCAATGCCACACAGATATGACTCATGTAATCTTTGGAAACACAGGATGTGGTGAACTCTAAGCTTATACAAACTTGGAGAAAATTATTGATCCTCTAGCATTCTTTATGAGAGCTTATCAAGCCCAACTGAGAGATACTTTCACAATGATTTATATGCCCCAATGATATATATGCCCCAGTATTTATCTCTAGTCTCTTCCCAATTCCATCCCTGTCCATTACTATGAAAACTGATGTAATCAAAGGGACAGGGGCAGAGGCAAAGAGTGTCTGGTGTTTTATTTTGTCTGAGGGTCATGTTTCAGGCCTTGCTATTTTGTCATGGACCCCACCATCAAATAGGCTGTGCCCAGGTAATTACCTGGGAAAAAAAATGTCTTTGCTGCTGGAATCTAAGATTTTTTTTTTTGAGATGGAATCTCGTGCTGTCGCCCAGGTTGGACTGCAGTGGCCCGATCTCAGCTCACTGCAAGCTCTGCCTCCCGGGTTCACGCCATTCTCTTGCCTCAGCCTCCCGAGTAGCTGGGACTACAGGCGCCTGCCACCTCGTCCGGCTAGTTTTTTTTTTTTTTTTTTTTTTTTTTTTAAATATATTTTTTAGTAGAGACGGGGTTTCACCGTGTTAGCCAGGATGGTCTCGATCTCCTGACCTCGTGATCCACCCGTCTCGGCCTCCCAAAGTGCTGGGATTATAGTCTTGAGCCACTGCGCCTGGCCGAATCTAAGATTAAATGTAACTGAGATGCACCTACAGCGCATGCAGCCCATGACGCAGAGCCCCCTGAGCAAGACCATCTTTCTTAATGTTCTTGTTAAATGAGAAGGTGTAGGTTTTGTTTTCCCCCAGTTTATATCTGTGATATAAATTGTCCTAATTACCCTGAAAAAAAAAAAAAAAAAAAAAGCAGCAGCCAGTGCCATAGACTCAAATACCATGGCCTAAAGGGTGCTCCTGATAGGAACAAATCTGAGCATGGATTCAGTCAACTTTGGTGGAAACACTGGCATGCTGATTAGGAACTTTGTGGCCCTGCACAGACCCCCTAGCTTTTCCCGGTTTGAATCAAAGTTACAGTTCCCAAGATGTGAAACTGTGACACTACAATCTATGTTTCAGAGCATATAGCTTCTCTCAAGCTTCACTTTTACTAGCCCTTCTCAATTTCTCTTTGCCTTTATATTTTTACATTCTTTTAGTTTTAGAGAATTGTAGTGTAGCATTGTTACAGCTTTAAGCCAAGTGTTTTTAATTTGTTTTCTTGAAATGGCTAGTACTTCAGTTATCTATTGCTGCATAACAAATCACTCAAACTTAGTCATGGGAAGAAGCAACAACTACTTTGTTATGTTCACAGATTCTGTGGGTCAGACATTCAGCAGGACACATTGGGATAGATGGCTTCTTTCTGTTCCATGACATGGGACCTGTGAGACTTGAATGGATCATCTAGAGCAGGGGTGTTGCATCGTTTGGCTTCATGGGCCACACATAAAATACACTAACACTAGTGATAGCTGATGAGCTAAAAAAATTGCAAAAAAAATCTCATAATGTTTTAAGAAAATTTACAAATTTGTGTTGGGTCACATTCAAAACCATCCTGGCTACATATGATCTACATATGATCCACAGGCAACAGGTTGGATAAACTTGATGTAGAGGTTTCTTCACTCACATGCCTGAGGTATGGGCTGAGATAACTCAAAGGCTAAGCTAAGCTGGGACTGTGGATAGGAGCACCCACATGGGGACCTTCTCACTCATGTTTTCACAGAAGGGGAAGCAATGTGAGAGCAGGTGTTTAAGAGAACTAGGGACAGTGCCTCTTCTGCCATACTTCCTTTGCTGAAGCAGTTACAAGCTTCTCCCTCTATCCCTCAGGTTTGAGGGAAGGAGACATATACTCAATCTCTCAATTGGGAGGAATGCCAAAGAATTGTTGATTCTCTCTTTCTTTTGTGTCCACCATAACAAGGTAATTACCTGCTTGAGATCCAGTGGTTCAGTGCCTGTCTGTATAAAGAGTGTAGCTTACAGGGTTATCAGAAGGATTAGAAATAATCTTTGTCAGGATTCTGCACACTTTTTCCTTAAAGGACTAGATAGGAAATATTTTCGGCTTTGTAGTCATATGGTTTTTGTAGACACTACTCAATTTTGTTGTTGTGCACTTTAGGAGCCATAGATAATACATACATGAATCCTTGTGGCTTTGTGCCACATTTTTATTTATGAATACTACAATTTTGAATTTCATGTAATGTTCATGTGTCATGAAATATCATTCTTCTTTGTTTTAGCTATTTGAAAATGTAAAGAACATCTTCACCTTGTGGGCGGTATAAAAGCGAGTGCCAGGTTTGCTGTTGAGCCATAGCATGCGAACGTAGGAACATAACCTTTCACAGTGCATGGTATGTGTTAGGTGGTGAATAATTATTACACACATGGTTTTTATACTGGTACATTCATAGAGTCATATCAGAAAGGCAGCTGACTTGGTTTAGTTTTCTCAAGGGTACGGAGGTTACATAATGCAATGTATAGATAGGTTAAAATAAAATTGTCATAGATATTATAGAGATGACACAAATATTTTGCAGTGTCATGGGTTAGTGGAAAGTGAACAGATACTGTTATTATAAGTTGAACTTTCTCCACTTACTGTTTACTTGAACTTCGTGAGTCACTGACCCTCAGTGGCAAATAGGTCCTGATGCTAAAACATTGTGGAAATATCTCAATATGCATTACACTGTTCGGTATAGACATTTCTTCATATTTGTTACTAAGATGCTCACCCTTTCCTTTTATTTTTCTGTTGCAACTCTGCCATTTTTTCCTTGAAACCATTCCTCAACCACATTTTTATTTACAGAGTACTCACACATGGCTTACTAAATGAGCACATAGTGAAGTGGTTAAAGATTTCATCTTCAGAGTCTAATGTCTTTGTCTTCAATACTTGGCTCTACCACTTGTCAGTTTTGTGAACTTGGGCAAGTTATTTCGCTTTTTGAGTTTCAAGGTTTTCATCTCTAAAGTAAGGAAAGGAATCAGTGTATCCTGTAGGGCTACACAAGCATTCAATAAGATTATGTATGACAAGTGCTGGTTTGTAGTAAATGCTTAGTAAATATTTGCTAAACCACACAGAGTACTGCAACTCACCTTGAAATTCCCTGGGCTATGTGTTTACTTTATTGGGCCATTAGAGCTACTTCAGTGGCATAATTCATTAAGCCTGAGTCTGATGTGTTTGGTCAGCAGCAGAATGTAATGTTTTGTCTTTAAATATTCATTTATAGTTTTCTGGAATAACAGAATTTTAGCACAGTTATTACAAAATAACTGCTAATAACCATGTTATTGCAAAATTAAAATGAAAATATATATTTAACAATTATATATTGAGCCCCTATTATGTATTAGACAATATTTAGTTACTGAAGATATCACCAGTAGAGCTTTTAAAAACAGAACTTGCTAGACTCTGCTCCCAGAATTTCTGATTTCATGGGTCTGGAGTGAGGGTCTAGAATTTGCATTAAAAAATTTTGTTGTGTGTGTGACAAAAATATTATTTATTTATTTATTTATTTATTTCCAACTTCTATTTGAGGTTCAAGGGGTACACGTGTGGGTTTGTAACCTGGTAAATGGTGTGTCTCAGGGGTTTGGTGTACAGATTATTTCATCCCCCAGGTAATAGGCATAGTACCCAGTAGGTAGTTTTTTTTTTCTTTTTTTTTTTTATTGTTTCATATGTTTATTTGGTGTCTATATATCCTCTCTGCTGAGTTGTCTGTTTAGAAGATCTCTTGCCCATTTTTTTTGTTATACTTTAAGTTTTAGGGTACATGTGCACAACATGCAGGTTTGTTACATATGTGTACATGTGCCATGTTGGTGTGCTGCACCCATCAACTCGTCAGCACCCATCAACTCGTCATTTACATCAGGTATAACTCCCAATGCCATCCCTCTCCTCTCCCCCCTCCCCACAATAAGCCCCGGTGTGTGATGTTCCCCTTCCCGTGTCCAAGTGATCTCATTGTTCAATTCCCAGCCATGAGTGAGAACATGCAGTGTTTGGTTTTCTGTTCTTGCGATAGTTTGCTGAGAATGCTGGTTTCCAGCTGCATCCATGTCCCTACAAAGGACACGAACTCATACTTTTTTATGGCTGCATTGTATTCCATGGTGTATATGTGCCACATTTTCTTAATCCAGTCTGTCATTTGGGTTGATTCCAAGTCTTTGCTATTGTGAGTAGTGCTGCAATAAACATACGTGTGCATGTGTCTTTATAGCAGCATGATTTATAATCCTTTGGGTATATACCCAGTAATGGGATGGCTGAGTCAAATGGTATTTCTAGTTCTAGATCCTTGAGGAATCGCCATACTGTTTTCCACAATGGTTGAACTGGTTTACAGTCCCACCAACAGTGTAAAAGTGTTCCTATTTCTCCACATTCTCTCCAGTAGGTAGTTTTTTGATCCTTGCCCTCCTTGCCTACCTTCTACCCTTGAATAGGGCCCAGTGTCTACTGTTCCCTTCTTAGTGTTCATGTGTACTCAGTGTTTAGCTCCTATTTGTAAGTGAGAAAATGTGGTATTTGGTTTTCTGTTCCTGTGTTAATTTGCTTAGGATAATGGCCTCAGTAGCAACCATGTTGTGGCCAAGGACATGATTTCATCTTTTTATGGTGCCATAGTATTTCATGGTATATATGTGCCCCATTTTCTTCATCTAGTCCATCACTGATGGGCATCTAGGTGGATTCCATGTCTTTGCTACTGTTAATAAAGCTGCATGCATATATCTTTTGGTGCATGGTCTCTGTACATGATTCCATATTTCTCAGAGGTTTTGTTCATTCCTTTTTATTCTTTTTTCTTTGATTTTTGTCTGACTGAGCTGATTCTAAGAATTGATCTTTGAGCTCTGAGATTCTTTCCTCAGCTTGATCTATTCTATTGTTAATACTTCTGATTGCATTACAAAATTTTTGTAATGAGTTTTTCAGTTTTACTAGATAAGTTTGGTTCTTTCTTAAGATAGCTATTTTGTCTTTCAGCTCCTGTATCATTTTATTGTAATCCTTAGATTCCTTGGATTGAGTTTCAACTTTCTCCTGAATCTTGATGATCTTTGTTACCATCCATATGCTGAATGCAGTGTCTGACATTTTAGCCATTTCAGTTTGGCTAAGAACCATTGCTGGGGATCTAGTGCAGTTGTTTGGAGGTAAGAAAAATTCTGACTTTTTGAGGTGTCAGAATTCTTGCACTTTTTTTGTTGTTGTTTGTTGTTTGTTTTGTTTTTATCTCTGTAGGCTGATGTTCCTTTAATCTTTGAAGTTGCTGTCTTTTGGCTTTTATATTTTTTAATGCCCTTAAGATTTTGACTGCAGTATAAGTTGGGTTTAGTCAACTAACTTCATTTCTGGATGGGAGTCAAGGGTCACCTTGGCACTCCTGGGCTGTGTGCTGTAACCTTGAGGAGCTAGAACCAAGCCCATGGCTTTGTTCTCTGGCTCCTACAGGTTAAACCTGCTGTGCTAAAGTGTTCTCAGTCTGCCAGCAACAACACTCTGATGAGAGGCGCTGGCAGAGGCTCTTTGTTGGGGTGTTGGCGGTGGGATCTGCACTTGCATGTGCATGCTGGTAGTGGTGGGGCACTAGTGCAGTGGTTGTCCATGTGCACACGCGTGCTGGTGGCAACAGGGTGGCTGAGTGATGGCGTGATGTGATCCATATGCTCATGTATGCTGGTGGGGCTGGGCAGTGGTTGCACGGTCTGCGTGCATGCCTGTGCCAGTGGCAGTAGAGTGGTGAGGTCCACACATGTGCACTGTTGGTGGTGGGGTGGCTAGGTTTATGCATGCATGTGCAGCAGCATTGTGGTGGGGGAGGCTACAGGCAAGTGTGCACTGGCAAAATGGAGCAGTGAGGCTGCATGCAGGTGCATGTCGGCAGGGGCTCTTCTGCAGAAGCTCTCTGATGGTTAGACAGCATCTATTGGTGAAGGAGCTATGGCATTGACTACTGGGAAGTGCCCTGGTTGAGCATCTGAGGCTGTGTTGTGAGTGGGTGAGGCCAGGCAGAGACCCCGGGAAAGGCCATCAGACAGTAGGGTACTCAGATCAAACTGGTCCCATCCCTGTAGCAGGATAGCTGTGTTATGTCCATGTTCAACAATCAACAAAGGCCAAAGACTCTTGGCTCATTTCTGTAATCCCAGCACTTTGGGAGGCCGAGGTGATCACCTGAGGTCACAAGTTCAAGACCAGCCGGGCAAACATGGTGAAATCCCATCTCTCCTAAACATACAAAAAATTAGCTGGGCATGGTGGTGGGCACCTGTAATCCCAGTTACTTGGGAGGCTGAGGCAGGAGAATTGCTTGAACCTGGGAGGTGGAGGTTGAGGTCAGCCAAGATTGCACCATTGCAATCCAGCCTGGGCAACAAGAATGAAACTCCATCTCAAACACAAACAAGCAAACAAAAAACAACCAAAAAGAAAAGTGTGGTGAACTTTGGGGGATGGGTGTCCCAGGCCATGCTCCATTGCAGCCTGAGCCAAACCCTCTGGGCTCTGCACAGGGTGAAGTCCTGTCACTGCCAACTCTCCAAGCAGTTCTTGCTGCCAGCTCAAATGTCTGTTGGTGTCATAGGGTCTCCTTCAGCTAGGATTCTGGAGGTCCATGGTGAGAGTGAGCCAGTCTATGTCCATTTAACTCAGTACTTTCTTAGGCGCTGCTTGGGGCCAGGAATGAGTCCTGGTGCTTAGCTATGCAGGTTTCCCAGCTCCCTCCCACTTCAGCCCAGGGTTTGCATGCTCTCTTTGTCCACTCTCAGTGTCTTCCTTCTGAAGATCTGCTCATGGTGTGCTGGTCTCCTTGATGGTCTGGTCTCTTGGTGGCATAAGCCCTTGTTGGCTGCATCTAGTTGGCCATCTTGGCTCTTCTTGTTTAGAATTTGCATCTTACAAGTTCCCAGGAGAAGCTAATTGCCCCAGGGTTACCCCTTTGATAACCACTAGTCTAGGTGACCTATAATTTTCCTCCTGTTCTCTCAGTAGAAATGCTTTTGTGCACAATAGCTCTTATTCATTGCACTGGAACTGTGTTAGGTATTACAGCCACAACAGTGAAAAATGCAGACAAAAATTCCTGCCCTCTTCAGTTTGACATCTTCGTACTTACAATGGATAACATATGTAAAGGACTTACTATGTGTCAAGAAACTTCCAAAGCATTTTATAAATATTACCCCACTTAAGCTTTTGAAAGACCCTGTGATGGAGATACTATTATTATTGCCATTTTACAAATAGGGAACTTTAAACTCAAAAAGTCTAGCAATGTGTCCATACTCCTATTGTGACATGTGACAGAGCTGAGAATTTAACTCAAACGAATTTGTTCCAGAGCCCTGCTCTTAGGCTAACATTCTACGTGAATGACTATTAGGTAGTGATAGTTTTAGTCTGTTCAGGCTGCCATAAACTGTGTGGCTTAAAAACAATAGAAGTTTATTGCTCACAATTCTAGAGGCTGAAAAGTCAAGGTCAAGGGGCCAGCAGATGTGGTGTTGAATGAGGGCCTGCTTCCTGTTCATAGACTACTGTCTTTTCACTGTGTCCTCACATGGTGGAAGAGTGAGGGAGCTCTTCAGGGTCTCTTTCATAAGGGCACTAATGCTGCTCGTGAGGGTTCCACTCTCACGACCTGATCACCTTCCAAAGGCCCCACTCCCTAATACCATCATGTTGAAGCTTAAGATTTCAATATATGAATTTTGGGAAACACAGACATTCAATCTATAGTATTTTACTCTTGTACCCCCCAAATTCATGGTCTTATTACGTAAAAATATATTCGTTACATCCTAACAGCCTCCAAAGTCTTAACTTGTCCCAGCAACAACTCTAAAGTCTAAAACCCAAGGGCTTACCCAAATACCTTCTAAATCAAATATGAATGAGACTCAAGGTATGATTTATTCTGAGGCAAATTGCCCTCCAACTGTGAACCTGTGAAGCCAATAAAGTTATATGTTTCCAAAATACAGTGATGAGACAGGCATAAGCTGGACAATTTCATCCCTAAGGGAAGAAACACAAAAGAAGAAAAGAGGAACAGATCACATGGAGTTTGTCTTGTCATCCAAATTACAGTCACATGAAGTTTGTCTTGTAGTTTGGACATGTGATCTCAAGGCTCAAGAATAATTCTCCTTTTCTTAGCTTTTATTGGGAGGGCAAGAAAAAAAAAAATAATTCTCTTTGGCTTAATGCTTTGACATGAAGGCCCACTGGGTTAGTAATGTCACTTCCCCTGGCTCCATGGGAAGGTCCTACAGTGGCCCTGTCTGGGCCCTGCTCCAGTTGTGGCTGTCTGCTGGACCCCTACTCCTGTAGTTTCTTAGGAAGAGGTCACTATTCTATGGCTTCAGGTGTCTGTGTCTTTTGAAACCTAGGTGGAGGCATCTATGCCCTCTGGCCTGTGCACTCTGTGCACCAGCACTATGCAGACACTGCCAAAGATTGAATTTGCTGCTTGTGCCCTCAGAGGGGTTGCCACTGTAGCTTGCACCACACTGTGGCCTGCTGAAGCTGCACCTGGGACAACTGAGGAGCACAGCACCAGAGTGTGGGCAGTGGAGCTCCTGATGTTAGGCAATGCTGAGCCAGCATATGCCAGGGTCCTACAGGTGATGGTAGCCCCTCCTTTGAAACTGCTGTGGCCCTTGAGCCCTCACACTCTGGGTCTGTGATGGGAGTGGCAACTCTGGTGATCTCTGAATTGTCTTCAGAGTTATTTTCCTATTGTCTTGGAGAATTGTTTCTGGCTCTTATTGAGATGGCTGATCCAAATGAATCTCATTATCAACACTTAGGCACATCCTTAGCATTCTCATTTTTTGCATTATGGAGAGACTGGAATATTTTTCATTCTTTTAGTTCTGATTCATTTTTGCCTAATAATTTAATCTGTAAGTGATTTATCTTTTCTCACTTTTTGCTATATATATATTCATGAGGAACCAAGCCATACCTTCAACACTTTTCTGAGAAATAGCTTCAGCTAAATACCTTGTATAAAACACTAAAACATAAAGACAGCTCTTTGCCACTTTATAACAAGGATCACCTTTTCTCCAGTTTCCAATAGTGTGCTCCTCATTTCTGTGCAAGATTTCATTCGGATGGGCTTTACTGTCTATTTCTACCAACATTCTGTTCATGATTACTTAGATATTCTTTTAAGAAGGTTGAGGTTTTCTCTATAGGTCTCCTCTTTTCTTCCTAAGCTCTCATTGGAATCTCCTTTAAAGGTCTGCTCAAGGCAATGCAAGGCAAGTAGGCTTTTTCTAGCTTGCACCTCCAAATTCTTCCAGCCTCTACCCTTTACCCAGTTCCATAGGCACTTCTACATTTTAGGTATTTGTTATAGCAGCACACCCACTTCTCAGCACCAATTTCTCTCTTAATCAGTTCAGGTTGCTATAACAAAATGTCATACAATGGCTGGTTTTTAAACAACAGAATTTTATTTCTCATTGTTTTGGAGACCATAAGTCCAAGGTGAGGGTGACGACACGTTGAGTTCTGGTGAGGGTTCTCTTCTGGGTTGCAGACTTCTGACTTTTTGCCGTTGTTCTCACATAGTAGAAGAGTGAGGTGGCTCTCTGGAATTTATTTTAGAAGGGCACTAATCCCATTCATAAGAGCTCCACTGTCATGACTTAGTCACCCATGAAGGACCCACTTCCTAATACCATCACACTGGAGTTAGAATTTCAACATATAAATTTGGGGAGTGGGGAACACAAACATTCAGTCTATAGCAGTGAAAATATAGCTGAAAGGCAAATGGCAGAGAGAAGAACACGTTTTTGCTTAATTGATGGTGGTCATCATAAATTTGATACTAAAGAGTAAGTTAGAATAAAGAATTGAAAGAAAAAAAACAACCTTATAATCAACACAGCTAGGGAGTACTTGGCTTTTTAAAAAAGTTGAAAACTGTAAACATCTAGGTCCTTTCTTCAATCCCCTGAAATACAGTTAAAATTACAATAATGTTATTTTTAAGTGTAAAAAATCTCTCCAGAAGGTACTAAGTGGTATGGGAGAGTGGAGGGGGGCATTAAGGTAAGTGCTCCAGGCATCAATTTGCATTTGAGAAAGAGTCTTCCATAAGTAATTATCTTTTTAAGACTTCATTTCTGCTAGGTTTACATCACCTGACTTGTGATGGGAAAAAGCCTCCAAGGTACAAAGATTGGATTTAGCTTGTCCTGCCATTTAGCTTGCCTTGGAGTCTCCATCTTTTAGCCAGCATATCTATCCAAAGCCTATTAGTTATCAATATGAATCATATATAAATACACAGAAAAAATGCCTGGGGCAGAGTATATACCTGATATAAGTCTATCTTTTTTGTTTGTTTGTTTTTTCCTTTGGAGATGGAATCTTGCTCTGTTGGCCAGTCTGGAATGCAGTAGCATGATCTTGGCTCACTGCAGCCTCTGCCTCCTGGGTTCAAATGATTCTCCTGCCTCAGCCTTCTGAGTAGCTGAGACTACAGGTGCACACCATCACACCTGGCTAATTTTTTGTATTTTAGTAGAGGCAGGGTTTCACCATGTTGCCCAGGCTGGTCTCAAACTCCTGAGCTGAGGCAATCTGCCTGCCTCAGCGTCCCAAAGTGCTAGGATTACAGGCATGAGCCACCACTCCCAGCAAGTCTATCTTTTATTTTAAATTTTAGGTAAAAATACATATTACTGAAAAATAAAAAATGTGAATTTTATGATAATTGCACTTTCAACCCCTTCATGAAATTCTTTCTACATTTCTTGATGATCTAAGTCATCCCTCCATTCTTAACGTCATGCTCAAGGCCTGCTTAATCATGGAAAACAACTCTGACAAATTCAGGCCCATGTACAGTTTTCTCTCTGAATACTTTTAGTATGGTTGTCTAGGTTTCTTAGCAATCAAATAGGCAAGTCTAAGGGAGGGAAAATAGTTTGAAAGCATGGATGAATGTGTGAATGTAAAGTAGATTTCTCAGGCTTAGTTCTTATCAAGGAATCAAGACAAATGTGTGCAAGATTTTTAAAAAAACTACTTGGTTTGGTTACACATGTGTGGCCTGGAGGCAGGTTGGAGGCCACAAAGACAGCAAGTATAAAGATGACTTCAGGAGTTAAGCAGAGTCAATGATAGGAATTCAAGCTTTAATTCAACTCAAAGACAGGAAAAGAACTAAAAGCTTCTGAAAATCAAGTGATGTAGGGAATGTGAAGGCAAGTTAGCGTGGACGTACTTATGGGTTTTTTTTTGTTGTTGCATGGGGGGGTGTTCATTAATTCTTATTAATTCTGTATTTTGAGATATCATGAGTCTTCAGTTTCTACTGCATTGCACAGTAAGTAGAAAGTGTGATTGTAAATTGACAGGTTCCAAAACCAAACTCGACTCTTGTGTGACTTTGAGCAAATCACCTTGCCTCTTTAATCTTGTCTTATTACTTGCAATGAGAAAAATAATTATCCCACAGTTTTGCTGTAAAAACACTGTCTGCTTTGGGCCTTCAAATGTTAGACTACTTTTCTTATATCTCCTTGTTTTTATGATGCCTGAGGTTCTTGGTGGAAGTGCATGTATTTAAGCAAAAAGTAAGTTAATTGTGCCATCATTTCACGTATTTCACATAGGCTTTTCTTATCCCTAGAGGGCTTGTTAAAATTCCTAGGGGTAAAAATTAAATGCTGTTCCTTTTTCTCCCCAATCTCAGGATTCTTTGTTCACCATGGATACTCAATATATCTTTTTTGATGATGATTGACAAGAACAAATTCAATTGCTCGCTTCATCCTTATGAGAGATGCTTGCCTTCAGTAGATTTCTGCATTCACTAACTCTCTGATCCCTTCTGTGAGTTGTGGTAAGGCTAAAATCTAAACAACTGTCTGTTTTTCAAGTACTTGCCTTATTTTGTTTCTGAGAGACAGAGGATATTTCTGGGAAGTAGGGATAAAGTAGAAACCTTTATTCTGGTACATTTTTGTCTCCTAAGTACTCACTAAATCACAAGAACTGATCCAGATTCCTGTCCTCAAAGACCCCTTTTATGCTTTTGGTTTATCTTAATGGTGTACTGAATGTTATGTCTCAACATCCTACCTGCTACTTTCTTTTACCTTAGTTCCACCTTAGTCTTAATTGGGTTTACCTATTTAATCACTCAATTCACCAAAAGAAAGGTGATTTGAAAACTAATGGTTCTCTCCACCAAAACTCCCATTGTGAACAATGGAAAAAATAATATCCCTGGATTAGACCCTCCCAGTTCCAGATCCTATCTCGATGATTTGTTGCATATCCCAGTTATTGCTCCAAATCTTGGTGGCTTAAGGCAGGCATTTTATGTTGTCATGATTTTCAGAAATTCTTAAATTTTAAAGGGCCAGGCTAGAAAGTCCTCATCTGGGGTCTCTCATGTAGTTAAAGCTAGATGTTGCGTAGGGCTACAGTCATCTGATGGCTTGGCTGGGCTAGATGTCCAAGCTAGGGCACTCACATGGCTGCCAGTTGATGTTGGCTGTTGGCCACAAGCTCAGCAAGGGCTGTTGACTGGAACACTTGCATGTGATTTCTCAGGGTAGTTGGGCTTCTTACATGGTACCTGGCTTTCCCCAGAGTGAGCATCCCAAAAGGCCAAAGCAGAAGCTGCATGGCCTTTTGTGACCTAGCCTTGGAAGTGAAATAGCACCATATTCACTGCTTCTGCCATACTCAGTGGGTTACAGTACTCACAAGATTATCCAGAATAAAGGGAAAGGACCATAGACTTCACCCCCCGGTCACATTGTAAGAAGCACGTGGGATAAAAGGTTTTGTTGCAATTATTTTTGCAAAATATAATTTGCTACATCATATGACTTTTATCAAGTTACTGATGCTCTTGGAGCCTCAGTTTCCATTCCTAAAATGGTGATAACAGTGTTCAGCTTGAAGCGAATTTTATGACAATTGGAAAAATAAGGAAATATTTGCTAAACTTTTTTCTTTTAAGAGTTTTATCTCTTACAGAATTATTTGGGATTCCAAAATTCAGTTTATCTGTGGACACTTTGTACCTTCCATGAATGCATGGCTCTGCAAAGATAATTTTAAGTTTATATCTGTGTTTCATACAAGAAATGGCCTTAAAATCTACTGTGATTGTAATCTCTCCAAATACTTCAGGAACATTCTCTAACACACTGTCATACCCTATGTAGTTAACCAGCCAAATTTAATTTTTTTTTCAAGCAGTGAGACCTAATATTAATTTTCGTGCAAAGAAGTTGGCTTTGGGTACCTGTTGGTATATGGCAGGCAATAGGTTATTATTGAAATAGGAAAGAAGTCCTGACTTCCATCCTGGCTCCAGAATGGAGCATTTATAGGGTAGGATGATGGTTGCTGGATTCATTAACAGTGTTTAAGTCCATGCTGACCAAGCACAGGAATTGTATAAGACTTAAAAATGAGCTCCACACCCTCATTTCCACCCCAATCAACAATTCACAAGACCAATTGTTTTCTTCAATTATAATTAAGAGGAAATCAAACAGTACACATTTGCAATGATCTTTTATGTCATATTTATTTCCTTATAAATTATTAAATGATTTATCATCCAAATTTAGTTAATGTACCTTCTAATTCGAAGGTGGAAAAGACCCAAATCACATTCCTTTATTGAAAGTAAAAGGTTATTTGCACATAGCACTAACTTTCCAATCAGTTGCTTGGTGAAAAACTCAAAAATTGACATGAAATGAATGGCATATTAAATAACAATGCCAACTGTAATCGCGCGTGTGTGTGTGTGTGTGTGTGTGTGTATGAATGAACATTGTGTTATTGTCGTAAGACTAACATGTCATGATCTTTTGGACTTTTAATAAGATAGGAAAGATCTCATCTTTTAGTTGGATTACATGCCTTCTTGGATTACAAATCCCATATGGAAAGCTTGGGAATGTTTTCTAGACATATAATTGTTTTTGGTTAACTCAGATCATTTTTACAAATTGGGCTGTGTGCCATGGGATGCATCTTATCCTGACAATCTGAGTCCAGAGGCAGAAACAAGTCCTTAGACTGGCATATTTTATTCTCTCTAAAACAAAAAATCTTAAATTTAAATCATTGAAAATGAATGGTTGGGAATATTTCCCTGCTGTTCAGTTTTAAGACAGAAGGCAAATGCAGTTTATCGAGAAAAAAGTGAAGAAGGCACTTAAAATTCTGCTTCTTTATGACGTCTCTGGATCTTAAATGCATAAGGAAATGTTACGTAATTAATATTTCTGATATATAATATTAGGGTAAAATAATATATGTCATCCAAAGTATCTTGTACGATGATACAGCAAGAATGGTAATACAGTTTTATGTTCTTCTTTTTTTATGAAGTCATACTTATTTGAGTGCTTTTTGTGCCAACTACTGTGCTAGGTATTTTAATTTCATTATTTCATTTAGTCTTTGGAATAATATAATTATTAATTACAGCTGGAAATTTAGTAGGCTAAATTCTAAAACATAAACTCCAAAATAATAATAATTTCAAAATTAGTTTTCTTTCTAAATTAGTGACATTTTGAACTTTACTAAGTTGTTAGACTTATCTTAAAATTGTATTTCCTTTCTGTGGAAACCCATCATTTAGAGAAACAGGCACCTTTCATTCTGAGCTGCCCATGCAAAGTTTTATTTGTTTGTTGACTTGATTGAAATTGTAAGCATATGAAAGCCTTGGCTAAAACTAGTCTTGTGTGAACTGAAAGAAACATGACATGCAAAGCTTTCCGAAAGAAGCATGATCAATTTCAGAGGCAATTGATACAATTGGACTAGAAATTAGTCTGGAAAGATTGAGCAATACCAAAACAAAAATTACAACTCTGAGCACTTGCTATATGCAGGCAACATTAGACATTTTATTTCTAATTTTCATAAAACCCCTGAAAATTAGAAATTATTATTTCCATTACAGATGAAAAACATGGGCTCAGAGGGCTCAGGTGCTTTCTTCAAAGTCACAGGTTTGGTAATAAATTTAATTAGCAATATGTACCTTCAAGGATCCTTTGCTTTAGTATCTCTTGTGTTGCTCCTCTGCCCTCTCATTGATTATTAATGGAAGCATCTGCTTTTAACATGGAGTTATCTGGTCTTAATATTTGACATAATATATTTCAAAATGCTGAGATGGACTGAGAAAAATCAATGCAATTGATTAAAACTCTGTTGCTTGTGAAAATGATAAAAAGAAAATCCAATGACATTGCAGTCAATTACATTAATGGAGGGAAAGATTCAGGAGAGATTAAAGTGGTAATTCGGCAGTTGTATTATCGACACAGATGAAACCTACTCCTTATATAACTTTGCGCCTTGTATTATTAGATTAGCCATCTATTTTCATTAAATTATACCAAATACCAGATTTCTTCTTCAGTCTATGTTGCACACACAGCTCAAGGGATAAGATTGAACCTGGCAAAGCATTGAAGATAAATTATTAGCTATAGTTTTTTCCTGTCCATGAAGCAATCTGATTAACTGTGTAGATCATTTTTGCTTTTGTGATCACTGCTTTAGTCCCAAAGCAGATGCTGTAAATACAATACAAACACCTACAGGAGGTCTACAGTTAACAGACATGCCCGAAAACATGTCAGTGTAATGCAAAGAGGTGTTAAGCTGCAGACAGTGGAACTGAGTATTATAGCTGCCTGGTTGTATTGCCTTTTAAAACACGGGATGGCAAAGGATGCCATGCACTATCTTTTTTTTTTTTTTTTTTTGGCATCCTAAGGAATGTTGACAACAACGTGTCTTAATTTGGGTTTCCCTAGAAGCTGACCTGCAAGAAGTACAACTAGTATATGTGGAAGGTGATTCCAAGAGGCACCAGTAGGGGGAGACAAAAGTGAGACAGGGAAGGGAAGGAAGAAAATATCGACTGTAATAATGAGACGATTAGTACTGTGAGCCCCAGGGATCAATTCCTCTAAGAAGTTCTGGTGGGCTTTGCAGACTATCCCTCAGAGTTTTCCCACCCAAGATCTGAGGATGCTGAGATATTTCTCCACTAACTCCTGCTGTCATTCATTCAAGGCTGCATCTAGTGATATGATAGTAAACACCTGGCCAAGACTGCTTGGGTGACCAGAAAAATCTTTAGGCAGAGAGTTGCATCTGTTTGCCATTAAATGCCATTGGTGAGTACAGAGCTCAGAAGTGAGAGCTCAGGACTTAAGAATGAAGCACTAACTATATCTGCTACACAAAGAAAATGTTAGGTAAGTCTTTTATTTTCTACACCTCAAACTTTATCAAACACCTACCTAGCTCCTCTGCCTGAAGAACTGGGTTGGGTGCTGGGACATGCAAAAATGAAGAAACATTACCAGTGTATAAAGATTCACGATCTTTAACAGTCCACAATTCACCTAAAATGGTAGCTTCTGGTTTCCCCAGTGTTCTGCCACATGGTCTGAATTAGTCTGAAACAAATAAGTGGTAGGTGGTGTTTCAGGTGCCGTTAGCATGATAGATCACCAATATCCCTCTTGGGGTATCCTTGAATATCCTTATTCAAGGATAAAATGCTATGTGCCATTCCTTATCTTCACTGCTACTGTTCCCACTAAATATCACAGTACATTCTATCATTCCTTTCTTTTTCTTCTTTTTTTAAGTGCACTCAGGAAAATATTTTCTCTTTAACTCTAAACTCCTATGCAATTATTGCCCCCTTGTTGACATTTCATGGTTATATCCATATACCCAAAAGAATAGTTACAAAAATATAATGTGAAAAAAGAGAAACATCATCATTTTAATTGGTGAGAATTAATCAAAGCATAAAACCACTACATATTAACCTCAATGAACTGTTTCAGACTCTCACCTCCAAAGTTGATATAAAGGTAAGCTGAGCACTCCTGTGAGGGCTATTCATATCCATTAATTGTTACAATACAAGATACATTGGGTCTCAGCTGGTTGCCATTTCTTCTGTATTTGAAATGTGCTTCTCAGCAGAGATAGATCGGAGGACACCATTGGGACTCATTTGAGTCTGACTTTCACATTAATTTTGCTGTGCTGTGAAGAGCAAAGGCAAAATCAATGTCCATCAGTGATTATTCAAGGTAAAATATCTAGTGATATTGAATACCAATGGCAGCACCAGGCATAAAATTTACGTAAGATTTGTTGAGTTGACAGCCATTTATTCCAGCCCTGCTTCATTTTCCTTGTTGTACTTATTTTTTGGGGAAATAAAACAATTACAAGGAAAAATAAATTATACTTACTGACTCAATTTGCCAGAAACTGGATCTATTTCAGAATGGTAGAGAGGAATGAAAGAGGTAGAATTTTATAAACCTAGCTAAGAATAGTATCTTTTCAATTGGCAGAAGGAATATATTTTACAGTGCGTATTGACAGAAAACCACGTGGCTCAATTAAATTTTCATAATGAAGGCTCTTTGCAACTCACGGCTGAATTAGAAAAAAAGAAAAGCCTGGAGCTATATCTTGGGTCCTGAATAAATATTCTTAAACCGAACAGATGCTCATGGCAAAAGAGTACTAATACACCTGGTTTTAAAAGTTTATTTGTTTTAACTGTTATTATGATGAAATTCAAGTATGTTCTCAATGATGTGTTTTAAAGAAATTGTAAACAAAAAACTAAAGAGCAATAGCAAGAAAATGTTAAAACCTTCTTCATTTTATCATGCCCGAGGCTCCATGTAGCAGCATCTAACTTTTTTGTTAAATAACATTAGAAGGGGTGGGATGGAAGGAGAGTCTCCAATCAGTCAGTGCTTGGACCACAAGTATATTGACAGATACTCCCTCCCATCGAATTAAGTGAGGTGGTTGTGCTAGGTAGACTCATGCACCATTTTTGTTCTTTCCATTTGAACTACTGTCTACAATGCAACGTTGTTGAGTAGAAAGGAAAGGAAAAAAGATTTGAAGTACCAGGCTTTTCTTTGTCTTTCTGACAGCCATCAGTTTGGGTTGTCTGTTTCTTCATTAACTATTTTGTCATGGTGTAGTCACTCCTCATCATCGTATATGAGAATGATTTTCCAAGGAAAATTATTTTTTACTCTGCTGTATTTTGTAATTTCTCAAGAGAACTTTAGAATATAGCCCTGAGGGCTATTAACTCCTTGTTTGTTCAGATGACTGCTTGCAGGAAGGAAAGGGCAATGTGCTGAATCAGATAAAGCCTCATCGTTTCCACCTTACTTTCCTCTTTCAAGAGCCGTAGATTTGACTTGATCTCTAGATTGGATGAGGAAGGGCTAATGATGAAATAGAACGAATGATCCTAAGGCCGTTGAAGGATGTCTGAAGTTTGGGGACTCTGGCTTAACTCAAGATTGACACACACATGTCTTATATTAGATAATGGGGCCATTATCCCTCCAGAGCATAAGACACATGGGGCTATAGAACCTGGAGTAAGAATTCAGCACTGGATGATGGAAAGGGTCCAGATTGCCAGGCAGGTGTAAGGTCCAGCCAATAGGCACAGGGGGGTGTAGGCATCATTTTTGACTCAGTGGATGTTGAGATGAATGACGTCGTTCTCTCTCTTCAAGAAATTCACAATATTGTTAGGGAAGCAAGTATAGGCTAAAAAACTGCAGCTTGGAATATGTGCTTTAATAAAGAGAAGAGAAATAAACTGTTAGCTTTCACAAAGGAGATGAAACTGGGGAGGAATTTGAGGATATGGCAGGAAATGTTGGACTCATTTCCTATGGCTGCATTTAAGAACAGACCTCCAGCTTCTGTATCCTCCTGAGAGAAGATCAGTACCCAAGGACCAAAGTTGTTGCCTAGAAAATTGGGTATGAGTAAGGGTTTAAAGATGTGAGACGAACAGTCTTTACTCTGTTAAGAAGTTTTCTTTTACATGTGATCAACTGAATATATTTGTTGTGCAATAAATATGTTCTTGCCCTCTATGCTTTATTGCCAGTGAGGCCAACTTTATTTTTACTATTTGATGTTCATGCTTGCCACAGTACCTGGGAAAGGGTAGGCTTCACAAATGTGTTCACTGCAAAAATAAGAGGTGGGAGAAAGCAGCCTATGTCTGGAAATTTACATCTCAGTTTCGCTGCCAGTTATCCTCATAACCTTGCCAATTGGCTTCAGCAGCATCAGTTTTCATTATGTGTAGAATGAGAGGTACAGCTATTTGTACATCAAGTGGGATCAGTAAAAATATTTGGCGTTAGTTTTGCCTGTTCTTGGAGTTCAATATAAATGGAATCTCATAGTATGTAGTCCTTTGTTTCTGACTCATCTGAAAATAAAGTTTTTGAGATTTATATGTGTTGCTGTGTGTATCAATAGTTTGCTAGATTTTAAAATTGTGGGATAGTGTTCCATTATCTCAATAAAACACAGTGGCTCATGCCTATAATCCCAGCACTTTGGAAAGCCAAGGTGGGAGGATCACTCGAGCCCAGGAGTTTGAGACCAGCCTGGGCAACATAGTGAGACCTCGTCTCTACCAAACAAACAAGCAGATAAACAAAAAAATCCCACCACAGTATATCAGGTTGTAAGAATATACCATTCTCCTGTTGATGAACATTTCGATTGTCTCTACATGTTAGCTATGAGGAGTAAAGCTATTGTGAATATTTTTGTACAAGTCTTTTAAAGTGTATCCTCCCTTACTCCTCACATACTTACTGTATGGCTCCTAATAATGGAGTCTATTTTATATGGGACATATTAAACCCCCCTCCATCCCCCTCCCACGCAATGTCTATTTCCTTTTTAGATTTGTCCGTATAAAATTTGAATAAATGAACTCCCTATTAAACAAGTGGACATTATTACATTTCACTCAGAAGATATATTTTAAAAGAGAAACATTGCAGGTGTTCAGCAAAGATAAGCTCTTTCCAGTGACAGATTCCATCGAGTTCTCATCAGATAGCTCCATCTTCTTGTCATTGTTGCCAGTTATGGATGGTTCAGCATCCGACCTTCTTGGAAGAGCCAAAAGTAGGCTCCCTGGCTGGTGTCTGACAGTGACATGCAAATGGATGTTAAAGTTTCTGATACTAGAAACTCTTAACAGCTTCTTTGTTAGGGTCTTACTATGGAATAGAAAAACTGTGTCACAGAAAATGGCCTCTGTTCATGTACTTCTGAGTCAGTCCAAGCATGAAATACAATTGCTTCTCCAATAGCTATCAAAGAAAGAGGGTAGTGAAACGTAAACTATTGGCTAGAATTCAAATGGCTTTACAGTAGGCTGCTGTCTGAAATGCTGATGGGTAGAAGAGGGCAGATAATTGAGATTTAAAGTTAAGGTATCTGAAAACCAGAATAATCATTCTTGATTAATAATATTCCCTAGTTCTTGATATTTTTTTTCTTGAAGTAATTCTTTAATGTCTTCTGCATCAGAAACTCATCCACATACTTGGCTGCAAAGAAGTTTATTGGAGCAAAGAGTAGAGTGGATGTGCTAAGTGTTTTATGCATAGAAGTGTTTAGCACATATATGAACACACCTCCCATACCACACTCAGATAATCATACATGAGTAGCGGTCCCTAACAGTTTTGGCACCAGGGACCGATTTTGTGAAAGACAATTTTTCCACGGATGGGGCAGAGGTGGTGGGGATGGTTTCAGGATGAAACTGTTCCACCTCAGATCATCAGGCATTAGATTCTTGTAAGGATTACACAACCTAAATCCCTTGCTTGTGCAGTTCACAGTGGGGTTAGCACTACTAGGAGAATGTAATGTAGTGGTTGATCTGACAGGAGTTCAGGTGGTAATGCTCATTTGCCCTTTGCTACCTTTCTGCTGTGTGGTCTGGTTCCTAACAGTCCACGGATTAGTACTGGTCTGCAGCCCGGGAATTGGGAACCCCTGTACCTAAGTGTAACGTTTTCTCTTTCTTTGTCCTTAGATGTGCAAAGTCAAAGAAAATCACGTGGGAAGACCCCTATATTTGACTTTTCACTAGTGTGTTTAGATAGGGGCCTGTCTTCTCACTAACATACGGGCTCCTGCGAAGTAGGAACTTGAGCATAGTAGGCCTGGAAGGAATAGTGGTATAATGATAGTGTTTATGTAGATATTACTATTTTCATTCTCTCCATCACCCCCCATTTCCTATACCCACATCTTTTCAAAGCTGTAGAAGCAGAACAGTCACCATCTGTGAAAAGAATAAGCTCCAAGCAGATATCTGTAATGCCAAGACAAACTTCCTAGTCTCCACTTAGAAAAACAGAAAATGACATTGTTAATTGGGGAACGGATATCTGGAGAGTTGTGCCAATATTCTCTTATCTAACTGGCCTTTCAAAATTGAATGCACTCGCTGGAACTGCTGGATCAGATCCTGTCACTCTTCACATTCTGGGGGAGATAATTTCAGGACTTTTCAGTCAGTTTCTGTTCAGCTCAGATTATATCAAATTCGAAAGAAGGTGAAACCAACCACGTTCGTTTCATTCCACTTCATGAGAGATATGTGAACCCCATTATGACAATTTTCTTTATTTTTCATCTAGAAATTTTCATCGGACTTGGTGCAGAGTTAATCAGCTTGTAGACAAAGCAGTTAGTTACCGCAAGTCTCTAAGATGAAACATACTATAAAAATGTATAATGGTAATAATTAGAATCATAATATTAACAATTGCAAAATTAACATTTTGACCTTCACCTTCTTCCACAGGTAAAAACATCAAAATCTGAGCAACATCCCTGAAGGTATAGCTGAAAAAAGCTTTTCTACACCTTGTCCTTCTTAAAAGCAATTAATTTCCACATAAGAAAGTATTATTAGACTTCACAATAGTTTTCAAATATAATATTAACTTGCAAGGATATTATGGCCAATAGTTCAAAATAACTCTTGAAACTTACTAATGACATCATCCTATTTATTATTCCATGGAACTAGGTGGCAAATGGTAGGCATTTCATTTTAGTGTTCTTGATGAATAAGTGAACAAACAATTCTATTTTTTGTTGAGTGTTCATTATCTACTGGTATTTAAAAATATTTTAGTATACTAATTGTAGCAGATTTGGAATATGAATATTAAAACATGTTCCCGAAGAGAAATAATCATACCTAATCCCACTGTGTGGAAGAAACCATTTGTGACATGACATGATGGATCATTTACTTTTAGTATTTTTTCTATGTGTAATAAAAGTAATAATATGCAAATGCAATGCAGTTTACACATATGAGGAGTCTTTGATTTATAAACAAATTTATATAGAATTATTTACATTTACATTTTATTTTATTTTATCTTTGAGACAGAGTCTTGCTCTATTGCCCAGGCTGGAGTGCAATGGTGTGATCATTGGTCACTGCAGCCTCCAACTCCTGGGCTTAAGGGCTTCTTTCACCTCAGCCTCCTGAGTAGCTCAGACTACAGGCACGTGCCACCATGCCTGGCTAATTAAAAAAAAGACTTTTGTAGAGACAGGGTCCCACTATCCTTCCCAAGCTGGTCTCAAACTCCTGGGCTCAAGTGATCTTCCCGCCTTGGCCTCCAAAGTGCTGGGATGACAGGAGTGAGCCACTGTGCCTGGCCCATAATTTTTTAAGTGTTAGGCATTTCTTAGGTAAGATGATCTTGGAAAATAAAAATAAATTAAAAAGCAAAAAAAGTAACAATAAAGGTAACTGTGATTATATTCAGTGTATAATTTTGCATATTAATCCATTTTCAGTTTTTAATTTAGCTTTTTGGAGTGTAAGGACTGGAAACTATTTCACTCAAAGGAAACTAATTCACTCAAAGGAAACAAACCAGCGAACAAAAAACAAACAACAATGGAGAATGTGATTCTTGAATGGATTTGGAACTGAGAGCTGTTAGGAGTTGAGGCAGCTCTGGTTAGTTTCTTTCTCTCCTTTTTGACTTTGTTGTATCTCCTTCCTTCCAGGAGTCTTTGCTTTTTTCTTCTTCAGACAAAGTTTCTCTCTGTCTCCAGGTTGGAGTGAAGTGGTGTGATCACGACTCACTGCAGCCTCGACCTCCTGGGCTCAAGTGATCCTCCTTCCTCAGCCTCCTGAGTACCTGGGACTATAGGCATGCACCACCACACTCAGCTAATGAATCTTTTGTCTTCACCCTAACACTTGGCTCATACTTGCCAGAATATCTAGAAAAAGCTCCAGAAAAAGCAAGTCTGATTGGCGTGATTACTTACCATTTCCCTTATTCAGTAAGAGACAGACCACTTGTGCGTCACTGCTTCACCTGCTTGATGGTTCATGGCCCCTCTTGGGTCAGTGTCCCTCTCTAGTTAAACCAGTGGCTGCACAGGTACAACAACCTGATATGGCTTCACTAAGTGGGTATTTTTGGTTAAGGCACTTACTACTAAAAGCACAAGCTGAATGGACTTGTCCAGTATATGCTATATATTGTTATCACAAACTCTTCGTTAACATTCATTAATTTAGCAGATATTTATTGAGTGTCCGCTGTACACCAACACTGCTCTTGGTGTTGAGGATACAGCAATAAAAAAGCAGACAAAAATCCCTCTTTTCATGGGACTGAACAGTAAACAGAATAAATAAATAAATTACATAGTATGTTCGATGGTAGTGAGTGCCAAGGGGGAAAATAAAGTAGAGAAAGACATTCTGGAGAAAAAAGTGAGGAGAGAGAGTACCTATGGTGAGGGATGTGGGCTGAATGGGAAAACTTGTTGCAATTTTAGGTTTGTCAGGGAAATGCTCTATGAGATGAAATTTGATTCAGAACTTGAAGAAGGTAAAGGAGTAAGCCATATAGTTTAAATTACAGAATTTGCATTGCTTTTGTTAAATAATCATCGTAGCAATTGTAACTGCCTAATGGGTTCTTCCTGCCCTCTGCACAAATGAAGACCGGAGCATTGCAGTAAAGAAAGAGTTAACTGCATGGGAGGCTGACCACACCACACAGGAGATAGAGTTATTACTCAAATCAATCTTCCTGAAGGCTTAGAGGTTAGGTTTTGTTGTTGTTGTTTTTGTTTTTTTAAAGAGAGTTTGGTAGGCTGGGGGCCAGTGTAGGGAGCATGCTAATTGGTTGGGTCAAAGATGAAATCACTGGGAATCAAAACCATCCTCTTGTGCTGAGTTGGTTCCTGGGTGGGGGCCACAGAACAAGTTGTGGGTCCAGGTGGGGCTATCCAGTTGTCAGAAATGCAGAAAGCTGAAAAGATACCTCAAAAAGCCAGTTGTTGTTTCTACAATAGTGATGTTATCTGCAAGAGTAATTGGGAAAGTTGCAAATCTTATGACCTCTGGAATAACGAGTGGTAATTATTTAGAATTCAGGCCCCTTCTCATCCTTTTAATTTGGTGGCCTTTCATTAGTTTTACAAGGGCAGTTTAGTTTTGGGGAAGGGCTGTCATCATTTAAATTATAAACTAAATTTCTCCCAAAGCTCGCTTTGCCCATGCCCAGGAATGACCAAAGACAGCCAGCCTGTAAGGCTGGAGTAAGTCATGTCAGATTTCTCTTACTGTTGTAATTTTGCAAAGGTGGTTTTACAGTTATTAAAATTGATTGAGCTCTTGTGTGCCAGGGACAGTTCTAAGCATTTTGTCCCTGCTTCTCAATCCTTAGACCATCTACTTGAGTTAGTTACTGTTAGTCTTCCCATTTCACAGATGAGAAATTGAAGCGCAAAGTGATTTGGCAGCTTGCTGATGGTTTTTAAATTAGTAAACAGAAGAGCTTGGATTTAACAGTCAGATTTTGGGGCCTTGCTCTCAAATGATACTGCTGCTTTTTGAATGACACACAAATTTTAAAAAGTCAAATAAACCCACAACTCTACAAAGAGGAAAAATAACTGCAACACAAATTCCCCATCCAGAGAAGTAAATAATGATGCGTTTTGATTAATATTCTGCCCAGATGCTTCTCTGTGTCCCTTAGGGCACATCAATGATTATGCACATTTCACTTAAGTAAAACAGGGCGCAATATATATATATGCATATATGCTGTGCTGTGAACTGCCTTTCCACTAAAAAAATATGTCATTAACATCCTCCCAAGTCAATAAATATAGATCTATGCCATTATTTTTATTGAATTTCTAATATTTCATCTTATTCCATTGCTTATTCTATTTCATCATCTTCCATTGCTATGTAGTTAAGCAGTTTTTCAATAGTTGAACATTTTAAGTTTTTCACAATATTTTAGTTATGGAAATCGGTCTGTGCTCGTATCTGCCTTCTTACTCCCTCTCACC
Organism: Theropithecus gelada; assembly: GCF_003255815.1. NCBI lineage: Eukaryota > Metazoa > Chordata > Mammalia > Primates > Cercopithecidae > Theropithecus > Theropithecus gelada. Next base: position 17,119,238 of record NC_037688.1, read on the forward strand.
ACTCCTAACAGCTGGTGTGGATTATTAGAAGATCAAAACGGTCCTTCAGCAGTTAGTACCCGTTGTAAAGATGACTAGAATGAAAAGACACAGCTACCACAGGCTCCTATAGAAATGCAGGATACTTAGGACTTTCATAACCAGTGGTTCAGGGATGTGTTCACTCAGGATACAGAAGTAGACATCTCCTTAATCTTCCATTTGTAGAATTTTGATCCTAGTTATGGGGTTTGGGTAGTCAGTTTATGATAGGATATTCAAACAGAATCAAGCATCACCTCCTCTGGGAAGCATTCCAGGTCCTTCCTGTTAGGGTAGGTGTCTTGTCTCTGTGCTCCTGTGGTGCTCTATCTTTACCCCTTTCCCACATTTACAATACTTTATTTTGGTGATTGGTTCACTTGTCTTTTTTTTCTGGTAAATGATAAGATCATTACATAAATAGAATGCTTTCTTAGTTTCTGTGTCTCAAACACAAACTTCGCTATTACTGGCATCCAACGTACAGCTTTAAAATATTTTTAAAGATGAGAAAGAAATACATTAAGGGGATAAAGAGAAGTTTAGTGACCAGAAAAGGGCAATGGATTGAAGTTGAAGGATGGAAGAAGGAATAAAAATCAAGGAGAAGAAAAGGAAAGCTGCAAGGTAAGATGAGTGACCAAAAATATTGATACTGTCAAGTAAACAATATTGCTTCTGATAATGAGCAATAGTAAATACTAATATAATTTGAGAAGAGTAAAATATTTATGTTGGGGATAATGCATTCATTTATTCAATGACGAACAGTATTTTGAAAAGACCTACTCTATATATTTTACTAGATTATATAGAAGAGCTATTGTCTCTGGCTTGAAAAGCTTTATATTCAATTTCAAATTACTATGGTTATATCTGATTCATTTAAAGTATCTTATTGAGGATCTACTCTGTGCATGGCACTCTATCAGGTAATGGACATTCAAGCTCTGCTGTCATGAAATATGTGTGAAATAGGACATTCAGAGTGTAGTGTGATAAGCACAATTATGGAAACATGTTTATTATGCAAACCTGTATACTTCACAAGAATCTCAGAGAAGGGACTTCTAAAGGAGGTGACACCTTGGCAGGGTGGTGATAGGAGAGTATGGAGAGAGAAAAGCAGGTTAGCCTGAATTGACAAGCAGATGCCAGATTATAGAAAGCTTCGCGTACCAAGTGTGAGCAAGAAAAAGTTGGCAATGACAGAGCAGCTACTTCTTTACACCAAATGGCTATAGTCTTTTGGGCAAGAGAGTCTTAATGTAAAAAGAACAGAAATGCCCAACCCTTACATCTTTGGGCTTCTTTGAATAAGGTTTACAAATTTTAATGGTCTTTCTGAAATCAAGACTGGTTGAGACAAACTGGACTTTGGGGAAATCTTAATGATATCACTAACTTTTAGGGCTGAAGGAGTCTGTAGAAGGCCTACTCCAACTCCCTTACAAGACTCCTTCATAGAACAGACCAGAGAATGGCCTCTTCTTGCACAGGTAGCTCAGCTGCTCCTAAGAGAGTACATCTCAATACAAGATATTTTTAGAATTTAGGAAGATCTATAGGTTGAGCCAAAATCCTGTTCCATCTGATGTCATACTCACTGGCCTTAGTTATTTCTTCCTGAATGCCACAGATTAGAACATATTTTATTTTCTAGGATAGATATCACTATGTCCTTTAGTCATTATGGCATTCTATGATTTCACATCCTCCTTCTACCACCTTTCTATGATCTTACTTATTACCTTTCTCCAATTGTGTCCTCTTTTGGTGATATGCCTTTTAAACTGTGCAATCCAGAATTGAAGTCCAAGATGAAAATTCTCACTCTTGTTGGTGTAAAAATGATATACTCATCTACAACCCTCTGGAATTAAGGAAGAAAAACAAAACACCACTACATTTGCATGTTGGATATAGATCTAAGGAGAGAGAAACTTTTCAAAGGCGATTTTCTGTGCAATATTAGCATTTATTCAATTCTGACCTTTGAGTTATGGGCAATGAGAGGTAGCTTTTATGTTTCCCTTCCCTAATGCTGATTTCCCAGGCATGAAGATGCCAGCAGGGGCTGGTAAATAACCCAGCCAAGCTTTTCTGCCATTTCCCTCACTCTCCCTGACATCTCGTGAAACACTCTCTTGTTTGATCAATACTTTCTCACCAAGTAAGGGAGACGCCTACAGAGCCTGCCTCAGCAAGACTTCCCAGAGGCTCCAAATGAATATTGAGTGGCTCCCTACAAGCTCACAAATCTGGTGAGATGTAACATGAGTCAAAAAGTTCTGAGATGCTTAATGGCAAAAGAAAAAAGAAGGATCTTAAGAGTTTGGGGCAGCTTTTCATTGGGGCCACATTTTAAAATTGCATCCTGGTGGGACAAACTCGAACATGCAGGACATGTCTCAGAAGGCATTATTGGCACTTATTCCTTTGTTATTTGTTTAAAAATTTTCATTTGGTTTTTATTTTTAGGTTCTTGTTAATTCATTAAATTTATTTATTTCTTTAGCAAATACTATGTTTCAGATACTATGTCAGATGTTTGAAATACAAACGTGAACAGGAAAATTATAGCTTCTTCCCTGATACGGTTTAGCTCTGTGTCCTCACCCAAATCTCATCTCAAATTGTAATCTCCATGTGTCAAGGGTGGGACCTGTAATCCCCACGTGTCAAGGGAGAGAGGTGACTGAAGCATGGGGGCGGGTCCCCCTGCTGTTCTCATGATAGTGAGTGAGTTCTCACAAGATCTGATGGTTTTATAAGTGTTTGACAGTTCCTCCTTCACACACTAGCACTCTCTCGTGTCGCCTTGTGAAGAAGGTGCCTACTTCCCCTTCTGCCATGATTGTAAGTTTCCTGACTCTGAAGCCATGTGGAACTGTGAGTCAGTTAAACCTCCTTTGTTTATAAATTACCCAGTCTCAGGTAGTAGCTTTATGGCAGTATGAGAGTGGACTAATACACTCCCCTAGGAAATCTACGTTGCACACAAACACACACAGACCCACACACGTGTGCCCACACACACATAGAGAAAGAACAAGTGAGAGAGATTAAATAGATGTCAGTTGTGGTTAGCACTTCGAAGGAAACAAAAAAAAGGGCAAGCACAAGAGTATTCAGGGGTCATTTAGCTAAGATGGCCAGAGAATGCCAAGCTTAGGCTGAAAAGTCAAAAAGCAAAGAGCCTTGCACGGAGTGGTGTATGGGTTTCCTGGGACTGCCATAGCCAAGTGCCTCAAACTGGGTGGCTTAGAGCAACATAAATGTATTGTTTCACAATTCTGGAGGCCAGAAACCTATAGTCAAGGTGTTGGCTGGGCCATACTCCCTATGAAGGCACTAGAGAAAGATCTGTCCTGGACCTCTCTCCTACCTTCTGGTAGCTTCAAGCATTGCTTGCCTTGTAGGAGGCTGTCTTCTCTCTATGTGTCTTCATATTATCTTCCCTCTGTGTGTGTATGTCTGTGTGTCCAACTTTCATTTTAAAGCATATTTATATATTTATTTTTTTAAATAGAGGCTGAGTCTTACTGTGTTGCCCAGGCTGGTCTCAAACTCCTGGGCTCAAGCCATCTGCCTGCTTCAGCCTCCGAAAATGCTGGGATTATAGTAATGACCCACTGTGCCCGGACTTTTTTTTTTTTTTTTAAATACACCAATCATATTGGATTAGGGCCATCCTAATTTCTCATTTTCACTTAACTCTCTAAAGACCGTATTTCCAAATAAGGTCACATTGTGAGATACTGGGGTTAGGACTTGAACGTATCTTTTAGTGGGGACATAATTCAATTCATAACAAACAGGAAGGATAGAGTTCCTGGAAGAACCGTGTTCAAGTCCCTGAGTTAGAGTGGAGGCAGGGGAGCCGGAGAAACAGAAGGCTGGTGACTTGAATAGAGAGGGCAGGGAGCAGAGTGGCAAAAGGAGAGCAAGAAGGAGAACCCTTTGATAGCTACATAAACATCAAAATGGATATCCATTCATTTTTGCTACAAACAGCTGGTACAGTGTCTTTTGGGGGACACACAGAAAGAGATTGCAAAGATAGTTTTGTCTTTTCCTCTCTGTAGTCCATGGAGTTTAGCTAGGGATGGGAGGCCCCCAAACCATCACAGTGACTGCCAACTTAGAAAAATTAATTTTTCTTGCAAGTCAGATTGCCACTTTTGCGTCCCCTGGCTGCAGCAGGAACCACAGGAGCCATCCTGTGAATCATCTCCCAATAAAACTGTGAAAGACAACAGGACATGGACTTTACACTATGTAAGAGTCAGGTGCCAAGTGGTTTTCCTCCGGGGATCATGCCACTATGTTGCCTGCTAGGTTTGCCTCAAGAAGGCTGGGTATTAAGTGCAGAGCAAGAGGACACAGAAATGGTGAAAATGAACATTGTGGAATTATGATCTCACTTCAACTAAATTCCCTTGGACTTAGTATATGTAAGAAACTAAACTTGAGGCCATTTGTGTCTTCAATTTGGCCACCGCTATCCCCAGGGCCTTTTATATGAAAAATGTATTTGGATTGAACTATGTTTATCTTCCTGATCTTATTTCTATTTCCTTTACCTTGTCTTAATTACTGTCAAGTATAGAGGTTTCTATTTCTTATTTTATTTCACACTTAAGCCCTGAGCCAAATTTCCTCTCGTTATAGTGATTAAATGGTAATTATTTTTAGTTTTTATTTTTTGAATTTCATGTATAGATTTTTGCTTTAATCCTTAAAAATCCTTGCAAGGTAAGTGCCTTAACTGCATTTTAAAGATAAGGAAGCTGGGGACTGGGTGCAGTGGCTCACGCCTCTAATCCCAGCACTTTGGGAGGCCGAGGTGGGTGGACCACCTGAGGTCAGGAGTTCGAGACCAGTCTGACCAACATGGAGAAACCCCATCTGTACTAAAAATACAAAATTAGCCTGGTGTGGTGGTGAGGCATACCTGTAATCCCAGCTACTTGGGAGGCTGAGGTAGGAGAATCACTTGAACCCAGGAAGTGGAGGTTGCAGTGAGCCGAGATTGCGCCACTGCACTCTAGCCAGGGCAACAAGAGCAAAACTCTGTCTCCAAAAAAAAAAAAAAAAAAAAACAACCCGATAAGGAAGCTGAATTGTGGCGAATTTAAGTGGTAGGAAGAGACTTGCTAGCATTAGAGTCATGAACTGGGAGCCACCTGCCTAGATTCAACCCCAGCTCTCTACCATTTATTTGTGGTGTGACCATAAGCTAGTTATTTAATAATCTGTCTGGTATGCAGTAAGTACTAACCGCTAGTTGTTGTTAAAAACCAGGTGTGAATTTCAGTTGCAGAACTTACTAACTTTGCATACTTGGGCAAATTCATTAACATTATTAAATTCATATGTTGGCTGGGCATGATGGCTCATGCTTGTAATCCCAGGGACTTTGGGAGACTGAAGTAGAAGGATTGCTAGAACCCAGGAGTTTGAGACCAGCCTGGGCAACATAATGAGACCCCATCTCTACCAAAAAAAAAAAAGAAAAAAGTAATTAGCAAGGTATGGTGATGCATGTCTGCAGTCCAAACTACTTGGCAGGCAGAGGGGGGAGAATCATTTGAACCCAGGAGGTTAAGGCTGCGGTGAGCCATGATCACACCACTGCACTCCAGCCGGGGTGACAGAGCGATACCCTGTCTCAAAAATAAACAAACAAACAAACAAATAAATCTATATCTTTCGTATTCTTTCTACCAGGCAATCTACCAAAGCGTTATTGTGATGATTAAAGAAGACTATCTTTGGTGGGTATGTTGTATTTTGCATCGTACCTGGCCTAAATAAGCATTGTGTGAGATGAAGCCAGGAAGGAAAATGTTGTGCATGGTTTTATCAATCTGAGTAAAGTTTTGGATTTTATTTTAAAACATACTAGGCAAGCACTGGAGGGTTTTAGGGAGAGAAGTACTGTGAAATGTTTTCAATTTTGAAGTGATCTCTTGGGATACTTTAATGGAGAGGTTGGTATTGGGAGGTGAAATGGAACAGCCAGGAGGCTATTTCAGACATCTAGTCAAAAAGTGTGGTGCCCAGGACTATGGAAGACATAGAGGCTGTGAGAAGTGTTCCGATTTAGGATCATTTTTGAAGCAGCATTGAATACATTTGCTCATGGATTGGTTGTGGGAAGTGAAGAAAGGTGAGAAGCTGGTGCTAACTTCTGGAGGATGATGGCACCATTTACTGGGAAAGACAAGAAGGGAGGGGCTGAGGGGGTGACATCAGGACATCTGTTGAGGCATTTTAAGTTTTAAGTTTGACGCATTTTAAGTTTGAGGTACTTTGCTTGATATGAGATGCTATCTGATTAATAAGTGTTTGATGTGCTCCGTCAGATTTATTTATGTCACAATCACCACTCCCTCATACCCCTCAGAAAGTTGAGGAGCTTTACGTTGATATTAACATTGACAGTGCTTCAGCTGAACTAGTAATAAGAGATCAATGTCCATGGAAGGAGGAAGACAGCAAGCACTCTAACAATAAAGTTAATAGAGCTGTGATGAAATATAGGTTTACATTTCAGCTACTCATAAAGAAATATGTCATCATTCACAATATCCAAGCATCTGAAAGTCAGATGCCTAGAAACTATTTGCATAAGGAAGAGTATTATTTTTCCTCTCAAGAAACTGAAGTAAGTGCCATAATTAACAATGTTTGTCCCAAGGAAATCACAAATGTCACATGGGCCATGAGTTTTAACTGTCTTATCTTAAATGAGGATAATCACATTGAAGCACAGCCTCTCAATGTATATGAAAGGGATCACATTTTTTTAAAGATGATGTTTTTATCGTCTTTAAGTCATTGATAGTTAGCATGGCTCTGACAAAGAGCCTGTGCTTTAAAAAATTGCATAAAGAATGGAAGAGGGAAGTGAAGAGGAAAGAGGTAGTGGCAGGAGCTAAGCCATAATCAGTGCTCCTCTCCCCACGATACCCATCTTGAGAGTACAATAAAGTCTATCAAAACTCTCCAAAAAAGTGGCATTATAAGAATTCACATGGGAACCAAAGATTAGTGTCATACCTAGGGTGCTACAAGAGTGAGTGTGATAGCAAAAGCTACATATTAGCCCAGTGCTTGATATTTGGAAGATCAAGCAGATATAGTTTGTATGTTTGTCTTCTCCAAAGCTCATGTTGAAATGTAATCCCCAATGTTGGAGCAGGGGCCTGATAGGAGGTGATTGAATCATGGGGGTGGATCCTTCGTGAATGGCTTAGTACCATCCCCTTGGTGATAAATGAGTTCTTGCTTAGTTAATTAATGTGAGATCTGATTGTTTAAAAGAATATGGAACCACCCATTTCACTCCCTTGCTCCCTGTATTACCACGTGGCATGCCTGCTCCCTCTTCACTTTTTGCCATGAGTAAAAGTTCCTCTTCTCATGAGGCCTCCTGAGAAGCCAAGAAAAATGCCAACCCCATGCTTTTTGTATAACCTGCAGAACCATGGGCCAGTCTTATGTGTTTACCCAGTCTCAGGTATTTCTTTAAAATAAGTTACCCAGTCTCAGATATTTCTTTATAGGAACACAAAAACAGACTAACATGTTGATAGGGTTAGGCTTTGTCTTCCCACCCAAATCTACTCTTGAATTGTAATCCCCACAATCCCCATATGTCAAGCGAGAGATGAGTTGGAGGCAAATGAATCATGGGAGCGGTTTCCCCCATACTGTTCTCATGATAGTGAGTGAAGTGTCACAAGATCTGATGGTTTTATAAGGGGCTCTTCCCCTCTTTGCTCCCCACTTCTCCTTCCTGCTGCCTTGCGACAAAGATGCTTTGCTTCCTCTTCACCTTCCGTCATGATTGTAAGTTCCCTGAGGCCTCCCCAGCAGTGCTGAACTGTGAGTCAATTCAACCTCTTGCCTTTATAAATTACCCATTCTCAGGAAGTTCTTTATAGCAGTATGAAAATGGACTAATACACATACTTAAACATAGGAAATTCCCCAGTTTTATGGGTTGAACTGAATTCCTATAACCCCCAGTACTATGGAATGTGACCTTATTTGGAGATAGGGTCTTTACAGAGCTAATCAAGTTAGAATGAGGTCATTATAGTGGACCCTAATCCAATATGACTGACAGGTGCTTAAAAAGGGAACAGAGACACACATAGAGGGAAGATGATTTGAGGAAACCTAGGGAGAAAACAGCTATTCACAAGCCAAGGAGAGAGACCTGAAAAAGATCCTTTCTGAGTCCTCAGAAAGAATCAACCCTGCTGACACCTTGATTTCAAACTTCTAGCCTCCAGAGCTCTGAGCTGTTTAAGCTCTCTATTCTGAGGTGCTTTCTTTATGGCAGTCCTAGCAAACTAATACACTCAGGCCATGGAATCCAGGTTTCAGCAGTTATATTTAGATCTCAAGAGCCAGATAGTTTTCCGAGTGGCGTTAAGGTATGTATAGCCTAGCACAGTGCTTCCCAAACCCTATGAGAGTCACCTGCAGAGCTCATTAAACCAGAGAATCTCGGGCCCCTGCCACTGGAGATTCCAATTCAGCAGCTATTTGGTGGTGCCCCAAAACTGGCATTCCTAGCGAGTCTCGGGTGCTGCTGACACTGTCAAAATGCAGACTCCACTTTGAGGAGCACTGTTGTATCACAATGCCAGGACCTAATAGATGCTCAATAAAAATCAAACACGATGATGGATATTCCAATTACCCTGAAATGATCATACACATTGTATGTTTCAAAATATCTCATGTACAGCATAAATATGTACAACTATCTTGTATCTATAAAAATTTAAAAAACTCATGAGTTAATTTAGGAACTCTGCTTAGGCTGTGAATTAAATAGACAAGTGGTCTCTCATGTCATTAAATGATTCTTAATGGAGGATATGCAAAAGATTTACAGAATTTAAACTGTGGAGAAGTGTGTTTAGAATATGTGTTTTTTGATTTAGACTGTGTCAAAGACAACAGTTCCAAGCAAGGTATCATTTGAAGCAGAGTGCTTTAACAAACTTATTCTGATGTTGTTGAGGAGGAATGGGTTTTGAAGGATAGGAGTAATTGCTGCAGCAGAAGTCTATAGTTGCAAGTGATTGAAAATGGTGGCTGGGTCAGAGAATGCTAATCATCCATGAAGTGGGCTTGCCATGACTCTGACACCACATCTCCTGGTGCACTCTGCAGTAGGTGCATCTTTGCTGAGTAAATACAAAGTGAACTTGACGGGAAAGGAGACCTCAGCAGTCCTACAAAGGCAATTTTGCAAGCTGTCTGGCTGTGGAATTAGTGGAATGTTTGCTCAGGAAGAAACAGCTGACGTCAACTTTGCTCCCTTTGTATCTCAAGGGCAGTGTTAGCCATGCCTCTGGCCTGTGCACAGACACCCACAGAGGGAAGAACAGCTTCCAGAGGGAAAGGTTAAAGAACAGGTCAGCTGGGCATCCACGCTCCCTTTTCCTCCCTCCCCGTTTGTCATCTTTCTGGCAAGGTGAATTCAATGCTCAGTAATTCCTTCTGACTTTCTAAGAGCTGTGGGACACACAAGTGTGAGAGAAGTCATTGTGGCACTAACAGGATTAGCTCAGCTTCATAGCCTAATTACTCTGGCCAGAGAAAATAAAGAGGGGGGCAATGGCAGGAGGCAAGAGATGTAAGAATGAATGGGCAATTTTCTTTGAATACCAAGGGGTGTGTTTGCGTATGTGTGTTTTGTTCAACTCACAGAGGCTGACCTCTTTTCCATTTAAGAGTCTGTGAAGTATGAATGGAACGCATATTTTATCTCTGTAAGATCTGGAACATAAGGTGCTACAAAGGCTTTGTTGAATTATTAAGTCAAGACCATTCTGATATTAACTTAATAATAGAAGCAGCAATTAATTAAGAGAAGCAGACTAGTGTATCAGAATGAAGACTGGACTTGGGGACAGACAACAGGCTCTATTTCTGTTTCTAGCATCATTTGCCAGAGGGACTTGAGGACATTACTTGATCTCTAGGGAAACATTTCTCTGGGTAAAATACACAAAAAGATTGGACTAGTTGTTCTCCTCTCTGATAATTCTATGTCTACATAAATATTTACAGCACGATGATGTTCTGTTGGGGACATGCCAATGAGTAGCATATAGTGAGTTAACTTTTGACTGTGTGTCTTGTATATCAATCAATAAGTTATACTCCTAAGGCTAGGGTTTGTCTGTGTTTGGGTATGCAATTTTAAGCAATATAAATGTCTTTTATGAGTGCTTCAGATAATAAACCAAAATAGCATAATAAATCATGAATTATGGAATTCAGATATAACGGGTGATTGACTCCTTGTCACATACTATCTGACTGACATTAGGCAAATGGCTTAACTTCTCTGATTTTCAGCTTTCTTGTCTAAAAAATGGAGAAACTGGTAATACATGACTGTAACTTTAGACATCATAGTTATTCAAATTCCTTGAAGAAGGTGATAGGAGGATAAAGTCTTTAGGTGGGACAGCTTAAGAAAGTCCTGTGCTGTCTACCTAAAGACTTTTTGTCATTCACTTAACAGGTACATTTTGCTCATTCACTTAACAGACACGAATGGGTTGACATGTGATAAGCATATCTGTGACACAAAGACAGATAAGACATAGCGCCTTACATTCAAGGAGCTTATGGTCTCATAGACGCAGATAAGTTTTCACAGCTGTATTCTCTGGAAATCAAGAAGACAGATTGCTGAGTCCTTCATGGATGAATAAAATGGCTTACTTTCTCCACATTTTAATATCATATGCAGAGGTAGGGGTGATATTGCCTTCCTTGTGGACTGGGCACACAGTGAAAGCCACAAGTAATTTCATATCTTGCAGCTGTTTTGCCTTTCTCTTTCCTTCCTCTGATTCACAGATCTTGTCTCCTGATTTCAGCACAGGATTTGAGAAGTAGTATGAAGAAAGACTGAACTTAGCAAAATGAAGACAGGTGGATCACATGTCTGGGAAGGGAGTAATACCAGAAACTTTTTGACCAGGTGATGAGCAAATGATGTAGGAGGAATTTATACTACCTAAGATGGGTAAAGTCTAAGCTTTTCTAGAGGTATACATGGCACTTATGGATGGGTGGAACAGGCTGCGTATTAATACTATTGAACTTATCCAGGTTACGCATTAAAGAAATAGAAAAGTAGAAACCATAGATTTTGAGCATGAGGAAAAATTAGAATTTTCATGTTAAATCAAAGAGATTGACCTGTGACTCATTGACAGAAATGACAGAAGTTCACTTCTGATAATTTTATGTTAGATTCTCATGAACAATTGTTCATTTAATCAAAGTTTTATTTCATGTCCTTTCTGTGTTAGGTACCAATCTGCGTCATGAATAAGAAGTAGAAAGAAATATATTAAAGTGTATTTGGTGTAACACATGGTTGTAAAGACATGACAAAAGGCAACATGATTCAATACTAATTACTAGAGTAGGGGCGTATGCAGGTATTGTAGGAAGTAGACATAATGCATAAATTGAGGTGTTAAAGACTCAGTTTCTCAGAAGATGTAGCATTTGAATGAAGACATCTAAATGGATTATCAGTTATTCTCATCTCCTTATCTTAAAGGTAAGATAAGGTGTAATTTCCTTTAATCAAGTACAACTGATCAAATAATCCACATGTTCGAAAACTTGATCATATATATAGATGGATATTAATATAAAATAAGAGTCAAGCTTCAATCATTAGAAATTGATTTCTTTGTCTCTATGTGTATATGTCTATTTCTCCTCCCTCTCTTTCTTACTCCCTCTCTCTTTCTCACTCTCTTTCTTTCTCTGAGATTGGAGAGTCCTTTTCTAGAAATGTGTTTGCAGAATTCATATCACATACATTTCATCAAAATAGAATCTTTAGGGTAATCTCCTCCAATTCTATTTTTGCAGGGGATGAGAGGAGGATAATGTGCAGCTTTTAGAATGACTGTGAATGAATCATGGATTCTGACTTTTGCCTAGTTTTTTTTGTTGTTGTTGTTATGAACATTTTATGGTTATTAAGAAAACAAAAAAGAAACATTGTACTGTTGGAAACCATAATGAAAGAATATATAATTTAAGCAAAACCCAGACGAAAACATTGTAGGCATATATCTAAGTTTTTCATTACTAAGAAATGTAAACTCTTTAAAATTTTTCTTTCTAAATGGAAGATACCAGATGTTCATCTGTTACCATGAAAGTCTACTTTAATTAGCAGTTGTGGTCTCAGAGTAATTTTAAATTGCTACCGGGCTGTCACTTTTGCTTTTGCTGACTTGCAAGGAGGTTTAATGCTTCCCCCACTGGGCTAGACTTTATCTCTCTATTTGGAACTGTTAGATCACCTCAATTTATGACAAACTTAGAAAACATTTAAATAGTCCACAGAAATGCAATGAAAATGCTTCTAGAGTGGAAGTAGGATGTTTAAAAAGTGCTCTGAGATGTAGAGATAAAACTCATTATGAGAAAGCATGTGCAGCAAATAGAGGCATCTAGGGTAAGGAAGAATAAGGCTCCGAGGTCAAATTGAATTACTGTGGCGTACTCATAACAACTATTGGTTAACAAGAGATTGCTCCCTTCCATACCAAATCTATCAAATTTGGTCATTAGAGTAGCTGATGTAACTAGAACACGATATTGACTTTCTGTCAGTTTTCTTACTTTGTTCATCTTGATAAATGCCTAGAGAACTTTTTATGACAATTTTGGGTGACTAGGTGTTTAATCAAGTGTGGATGTTGGGAGAAACTGGGATGGGAAGATTGTAGAGGAAAGGCAAATATTTACAGCTGGGAATTGCAAGATCTGGAATTTAGCCTAGCTCTTCTAGTTGGCCATGTGATGACTTGTTTGTTGACTTGTGAAGTGGGAGGATTAGGCAATATGATTGTAGAGATTTTGTCTAGTTAAAAGAATTTATTATAATTTATATTCTCACTTTATACACTGTGAATGTTTCTGGCTTTTCCTCTAACGACTTTGGGGCTTTTGTCTTTTCTCCAGATATGTAGCCCCAATGTTTCATGTGTTTTCTGAGACATAATCTTGTGTATAGTACAGAAACTTCAGAGCATAATAGACCTGGGCAAGAATTTTAGATCTTGGACAGATTGTTTTACTTTTTCTGAACTCCCTTTTATCCTCACTTACAACGTGGAGATTTATGCCTAGTAAAATGCTTTGTAGCGTAGGAGTGCCCAGTGATAGGGCCAGGGTATCTTAAATATTAGTCCATATTGCTCAGCTGTTTTCCAAAGCAATAGTGCCCAGTTCTGCACCCACCACCAACACTTTCTGAGAGTTTCCTTTCCTCCACATCCCTGCCAACACTCTGCACTGCCCATCTTTCTCATTTATGCCATTCTGTCACATTTCTATTTTAGTCATCCTCATCATAAAAGAAGTTGAGCATGTTTTCATATACTTGCTGGTTTACATGCATACCCTCTTATGTGAATTTATTTTTTTCTTTCTTTGTAGTGCAACAGATGCTGACAGCTTATAACAAATTTATAGATTTGTTCAACTGTAAAATAAAATGTCTATTCACATACATAACAGCCATTGATTTTATCTTTTTAATTAAAAATATTTTTTATTTCAATAGCTTTGGGGCTACAAGTGGTTTTTAGGTACATGGATGAATTATATAGTGGTGAATTCTAATTTTAGTGCACCGATCACCTGAGTAGTGCACATTGTACGCAATATGTAGTTGTTTTTTAAATCTCACATTCCCCTCCCAGCCTCCCACTTCTGAGTCTCCAAAGTCCTTTATATCACCCTGTATACCTTTGCCTACTCATAGCTTAGCTCCTACTTACAAATGAGAACGTACAATATTTGGTTTTCCATTCCTGAGTTACTTCACTTAGAATAGCTTCCAGCTCCACCCATGTTGCTGCAAAAAACATTATTTTGTTCCTTTTTATGGCTGTGTAGTGTTCCATTGTGTACGTATACTACACTTTCTTTATCCATTCATTGGTTGATGGGCACTTAGGTTGGTTCCATATCTTTGCAATTACGAATGGGGCTGCAATAAACATACATATGCATGTGTATATTTTCATATAATGACTTTTTTTCCTTTGGGTAGATACCCAGTAGCGGCATTGCTGGATCAAATGGTAGATCTACTTTTAGTTCTTTACGGGATCTCAATACTGTTTTCCATAGAGGTCGTGCTAATTCACATTCCCATTAGCCGTGTATAAGTGTTCCCCTTTGACCACATCCACACCAACATCTATTGTTTTTTGACTTTTTAATAATGGCCATTCTTTGCCGGAGTAAGGTGGTATCTCATTGTGGTTTTAATTGCATTTCCCTGATGATTAGTGATGTTGAGTATTTTTTGAATTTCTTGTTTAAGTATTGTGTCCATTTTTCTACTGGTTGTCTATTTCATATTGATATATGTAAAAGAACATGTATTTTGAATGCAAGCCTTTGCTAGTTGAGTGTTACATTAATTTCCTAGTGCTGTGGTAAAAACTTTATATAAACTTGTGGATTAAAACAACAGAAATTTATTTTCTCACAGTTGTGGAGGCTAGAAGTTTAACAAATGTCAGCAGGGCTACATTCTCTCTAGAGGTTCTAGGGAGAGTTTCCTTCCTTGTTTTCTCCAGTTTCTGGTGGGTGGAGGCATTCCATGACTTGCGGCTGCATGACTAGGATCTCGGTCTCCATCCTCATGAGGATCTTCATGTGGCCTTCTCCCTGTGTCTCTGTCGGAAACATCTCTCCCTTTTCTCCTATGTGGACACTGGCCATTGGATTCAGGGCTCACTCTAAATCCAGGATGATCTTATATTAAAACTCTTGCCTAGCTACATCTTCAAAAACTGTATTTCCAAATATGATCACATTTACACCTACCATGGGTTAGGACTTGGACTATATTTTGGGGAGACACTAGTCAACCTTTTACATAGGTATTACAAATATTCTTCAATTGGTGGCTTGCCTTTACATGCTGCTAATTGTATACTTTGATGAGTTGAACTTCTTAATTTTAATGTGGTGCAATTTATAATTTTTTCCCTTCATGGTTAGAAATTCTGAGGTTCTGTTTAAGAAAAATATGCCTGAGTATATACATACCCAAAGGAAAATAGATCATTCTACCAAAAAAGACACATGAACTCATATGTTCATTATAGCATTGTTCACAATAGTGAAGACATGGAATCAACCTAGATGCCCATCAAATTATGGTGGATTGGACATGTAATCAACCTAGATGCCCATCAGATCAACTGGTGGCA
Organism: Theropithecus gelada; assembly: GCF_003255815.1. Classification (NCBI taxonomy): domain Eukaryota; kingdom Metazoa; phylum Chordata; class Mammalia; order Primates; family Cercopithecidae; genus Theropithecus; species Theropithecus gelada. The sequence continues at coordinate 17,134,573 of NC_037688.1, forward strand.
CATATACACTATGAAATACTATGAAGCCATAAAAAAGAACAAAATCATGTCCTTTGTAGCAACATAGATGCAGCCGAGGCTGTTATCCTAAGTGAAGTAACGCAGGAAAAAAACCCCAAAACTTGCATGGTCTCACTTATAAGTGGGAGCTAAACATTGAGTACACATGGATATAAAGATGGGAGCAATGGACACTGGGGGACTGCTGGAGTGGGGAGGAAGGGAAGGGTATGAAGGGTGAAGGACTACTTATTAGGTGCTGAACGCACTGCCTGGATGATGGGATCATCTGGACTCCAAACAGAGTGTTCCCATGTGACAGACCTACATGTACCTTCTGAATCTAAAATAAAAGTTAAAGTTACTAAAAATAAAAAGAGATATATGCCTATCCCAAATAAATATATGCCTATCTCAAGATTTCTCATATGTTTCCTACTCAATATTCATCTTTTTTCTTGTACACTTAGGTCTATAATCCATTTGGAATCAACTTTTGTGTATGATAGAAGCTAAATTGTTTCCTCCTCTTGGAAATCTAAGTGACCCACCACAAATGATTGAAAATACTATTCTTTTCTTAACATACTCCGTAAACATACACAGAAAGCAAATTACTCTGTGTGGGTGTTTTTTTGTTTTGTTTTGTTTTTTGTTTTTTTTTTTTGAGATGGAGTCTTGCTCTGTTACCGAGGCTGGAGTGCAGTGGTGTGATCTTGGCTCATTTCAGCCTCTGCCTCCCAGGTTCAAGTGATTCTCCTGCCTCAGCCTCCTGAGTAGCTGGGATTATAGGTGCCTGCCACTGTGCTTGCCTAATTTTTGTATTTTTAGTAGAGATGGGGTTTACCATGTTTTTTGATATTGTAGTCCATTGGGCAGTTTGTCTAACTTTCACCAATACTACACTGTATTCATTATTGTAACTTTATTATTAGTTTTGCTATCTGGCAAAATAAACCCTCCACATTGTCCTTCTTTAAGATAGTCTTAGTTTTTTTTGACCTTTATGCATTTCTACATAAATTTTAGTAATAGCTTAAAAAGTCACAGACACACATATACATATGCACACTCCTGCTGGGATTTTGATTAGAATTGGATTTAACTTATAGATCGTTTTGGGAGAGAATTGACATCTTAATAATACTGAATTTTCTAGTCCAGGAAAATTGCCTCTTCACAATGTCTTTGTTTTCTTTAATTTCTCTCAGTAATGTTTTATTATTTTCAGTGTAGCAGTTTTATACATTTTTCATTGGATTTATCTTTAAGTATTTCATTTTTTGAAGCAATTATAAATGATGTTATTGTAGAAATTTAATTTTTGTGGCTGTATAATTTTTATGTATTGACCTTATATTGAGTCACCTTGTTACAGTCACTGATTTTTAATTGTTAACTGAGAAGAAGTACAGTTTTGTTTCATCATTTATAACCCTTATGCTTTTTGTTTTTCTTGCTTTATTTCATTAGCTAGACTCTCCAGCATGGTTGAACTTTTGGTACTTTGATCACTTCTTTGAAATGTTATAGTCAATTTTTATGCAGTATTTTCATTTCACTACACGATGTCCTATTGGAACTTCCACCTCAACTACCTTTATTCTATTTTATCCTGCTTACTTCCCCAGTTGTTTTCCTTTGGAAGTATGTAACTGTATCACCTCCTTCCACTCACCCCAACCAAAACATGGAAAGCGCACTAGATTCTACCCTGTCTCTCACACCTCAGATCAGTTTTGTCCATTATGTTATGTCTCTCTTCTTTCTGCTTCCATCTCATCACTGCCTTTGATTAGTACCTTCTCTTGGCTTTCAATGATCTCCTGAAAGATTCTGATATCTTTAGACTCTCTACTCACCAATGCTTCTTCAACTTTGGCATGATTTATTTCTGTTTCCTCAAAGTAACATCAATAGCCTCTCATTGAAGAAAGAATAAAGTTGATATTTCTTAACATAACATTGTTGGCCATTGAGCTCTAAAGAGACCACAGAGCCTGTGACCAAACCCTGGCTTCAGGAGCACAATGCCTTGGTTTGAATTCTGACTACCACTTACCAATCAGATAATCTTGGGCATGCTATTTCACTTCTATCTACTTTCGTTTCCTCATCTGACGTAGTAATAATGTCTACCTTATAGGGTAGTATGTGGATTAGATGGATTAATATATGTAAAGCACACTGCATAGTCACCTAATAAGCTTTATAAACAGTGAATTTACTAGTGCATTGTCAAAACCTTTCTCTCCAACAATAACATTGACAGCAAATTATAACCAACGTTTACTAAGCACTTCATATGTACCGAGAACTGTGTGAAGTACTTTACTTGCATTATCCAACTGAATCTATAACTGTGTGTTATAAGTATCAGCATGTTGTAGGAAAATACAGTGATCAGTGACATATTTTCTGACTCTTTCCACGTGTACTTTTCTAAAACTTATGTCTCATACTCCCGTATCTATACCTTTGCTTGCAATTTCCCTAATTCCTTTGAGGCCATTGCATTTTATTATCCTGGGAGAATCCTACTCTTCTTTTGTGCTCTGTACAAACTTCTGTTGTGCCAAGGGAAAATACAATAGAATGGACAAAAAAAATGATTCAGTGTTACTAAGTAGATTTACTGTGAAATAAAAGTATTAATTCCTTTCTCCTGTAGGATCAAAAGACAGCCTTACACCAGTGAGTTGGACTTTTCTGGCCCCTTCATTAGCCAGGTTGATTCTTTACAAACGGACTACACTGACCCTCTGGCTCTTTTTGCAGTTTCAAGACAGCCTCAACTTGGTTCTTCCAAGTGCCTCATCAGACTGAGCTGAGTTAGTGCTGAGCTTCCAACCAAGTAAGGCATCTCAGCACGAGGTGTCAAACATAAGACAGCTAATGCTGGGAGCCAGAGGAAGAAGGCTCTTCTTGACCCTGCTCTGAGACTAGTGCATTCACAGAGAAGTGTCTGGCAGCCTCCCTTTGATGCAGTGAACAATGAACAGCAGGGATTAAGTTTCCCCATATCCACATCATGCCTGTATGTGTGTGTGTATGTGTGTATACACTCATGCACACATTTTATTCCTAGCAAAAGACAGTGTGGAGAATTTGTGATGTGTTACTTGAAAATAACCCACCTGGGATCACAGCTGGGGGAAAAGACCACAGGCAGGATGATGGTAGTGGTAGAGCTAGGATTCCTTAGAGACCATTTTACATGTCAGGAAATTGAGGACAAATGAAGGGCAATCAGTTGTTTATGTGTTTGTGTTTGATCAATATTCTCATCATCCCCAATGTGGCTAGTTGGATACAAGGTTCACAAACCATAGTTGCATTTAGTCTCCATTGGGTCCTCCTTGAATGAAACAATAATGATGCCTATGCAAAACTGTATGGTGATAATGTGGACATAATTCTCCCCTTACAATTTCTGTAACTCAGAGTTCTTGCTGGATGGAGTTTTTCATTCTAGTGATTTGTAGACTGAGAGTCACGTGTTTGGAGCTGTAGACTTGTTTGTAAGCACAGTGTTAAAGACAAATATGTAGAGTTTAAATTTTTAAGTAGGACTCACACTCTTTTTTTTTTTTTTTCCTTTTTAAAAATTTGTATAAATTTAAGAGGTACAAGTGTGTTTTTGTTACCCTGATACATTGAGTAGTTGTGAAGTCTGGGTTTTGGTGCAATCATCACCCAAATAATGTACATTGTGCCCATTAAGTAATTTGTCATCCCTCACCTCCCTCCCACTCTCCTGCCTTTCCAAGTCTCCAATATCTATTATTTCATTCTCTATATCTACATGCACACATTATTTAGATTCCACTCCTAAGTGACAGCATGCAGGATTTTACTTTCTAAGTTGTTTTACTTAAGATAACGACCTCCATTTCCATCCATGTTGCTGTAAAAGACATAATTTCATTCTTTTTTATGTCTGAATATATTTCATTGTGTATATATATATTTACTACATTTTCTTTATCAGACCTGCCCTCTTAAGTTGCCACAAATTAACATTACCTATATGTCTCAAACCAGTTTTTTTTTCAAACAAAATTATTGATCACATCTGGCTCCAGAAAGCATATGCGCTTGTAATTTCTACTCTAGACACACTACTACTTACATCAGCCTTCACAATCACTGAATTCTGACTCTAAAAATTAAGGTCATGTGGCTATCAAACTTGATTTTAAACATTTATTGTAAAAGTTGGAATATTTTCTTTAAAGATAACCTTGACTAGAAATCCAAGATATATAACTGACAGAAAAGCAGCATTCTGTTTGAAGGTGTGTTGTCAGGTGGGTGGATGAGATGGGAGTCCTAGGAGCAGTGCTGCATCACTTGCTTTTCTCCTGGGCCTCTAGGGTACCTCTATAGAAAGCAGGGCTCTGAGGTACCCAGTTTGAAAACCACTGATGGAGCCTGCTTTTTCAGACTAGAAGACTGGGACCTGGAGGTTGCTTGGATATAATTTCAAAGGAAGGGTCTCTTTCTTTTCGGTGCACCAAAAATCTTGCCTACCACATTAAATCTACTTTATTTTTATTTTTTATCTTTTGAGAGAGAGTGTCTCGCTCTGTTGCCTGGGCTGGAGTGCAGAGGCATGATCATAGCTCAATGCAACCTCAAACTTTTGGGCTCAAGCCATCCTCCTGCCTCAGCTTCTTGAGTAACTGTGACTATGGTCGGGCCACTATGCCTTGCTAAGTTTTTACTTTTTTGGTTGAGACAGGATCTCACTCTATTGCCCAGGCTGGTTTCAAACTCCTGGGCTCAAGTGATCCTCCTGCTTTGGCATCCTGAAGTGCTGGAATTACAGGTGTGAGACACTGCACCTGGCTAAATCTGCTTTAATGATTGCTTTATAAATCACCAAAGCCAAGAGATTTAATGACCTAAGGAGCAATTTAACATTTTCAACATCTTAATAATTTATAAATGTATAATGTATTTTAAATCTAAAACTAATTTAAAATTTATATTTCGTTTATTTTATAATCCATTTTGTTTATATATTTTGTTTAATTTAGTTAATTAAATTCAATGTATAAATTTTCCTTATGTTTTTCCTGTAGTACATTATGCCATAGTACTTGCATTGGAGGTTGCAGACCTGTGGTATCTGTATGTACCTTTTTGGAGTTCTCAAGTTGGAATATCTGTTATCATAGAAACAGCATAAGGATTGTGGGCAAAAAGATAAGCTTGAAATCAGAGTCTGTGGTCTTCCATCTATGTGACCTTTGGAAAGCTATTTAATTTTACCAAAACTCATTTATCTTATAAAAAATTTTTAAATTGATGAATAATGATGTGTATATTTATGGGGTACAATTTGATGTGTTGGTCTAGGTACACACTGTAGAAAGATTCAGTTGATATCACAAAAATGATCTTGATCAAATCTTTCTACAGTGTATATATAGACCTCACTAATATCATTTTTGTGATAAAAATGTTAAAAATATATTCTTTTTAATGCCTGGTTTTGGGGGGTGTTCTGAATATTAAATTATGTAATGTCAGTACAGGGCTTACTCAGGGTTTTGAATGTAGTAGGCAGGCAGTAAAAGTCATTTCAAGTATGTATAGTTTAATCATAAGAGACAAGTCATTGTTGTAGCTATGTTAGGCACCCAGAGAATGTTTGTGAGTAATGAATAAATATTATTGAAACATGAAAAATGTGTCTGCTTTTCACATTCAAGCAAGATATACAGTTAAAATTTTCCTGTGCTCAAAATAAAGGGTAGTGGTGGGGAGAGAATCTGAATTTCTGCCCGCCATAGTATAGGCATATTGCAGACCAAAGGAAGCTATCTCAGAGGAAGGAAACCTTCCTAAATAGAAAAAGAAGAAAAAAAAAGATGAAAGATTTTTCTTTTAACAAAGAACTGCTAGTACTTAACTTGTCAGGACAGGATTTTGAAAAACAGCATTCCCAAGTATACCTTTGTAAAAAGCCCTAAAAAGAAGCAATGCAAACCTGGTTCCTACTAGCCTTTTATTATCTCTCATTGATAATGGCTTGCAAGAGCCTCATTTTATAAAACTCAATACACTACTGTGAACATGAAAAGCAAACCCGCTTTTATAAAGCTGGTGTTCCATTGGGTAAGCGAGGGCTCAATGATAGCTGGGCCAATTATAGATTCCGGCAGTGTCCGCATGATACCCAAACAACGGAAGAAAACACAAAAAATTCACTCCAAACACAATTTTTTTTTTTTAAAAAAAAAAGAAAGAATAAACTCTTGCTTATGTTGAATGCAATCATAAAGCACACATAGCTGAAACACTTACTCCCATATATATGCCACTTTAATGAGAAAGAGAAACGTGTGATCGGAATTCTAAAATCCTTGAATTGTACAGTAATTACTGACATTCCTGAAGATAATCTGGCAAGATTCTTAAGTAACTTGTAAATCACCAAAAGATGTTTACACAGTCTGAAAATCGATGGTTCATTAACTTATTTTTCAAATAATTCATCAAATATTTAATTTCCGGGTATTGCTCAATTTGCTGGTGTTACAGAAGTGAACAGAACAAAATCCTTCTCTCATGGGGTTTATGTTTTAATCAGAGTAATTGAAAACTAGTTTTTAGGTATATTGAAAACAGCACTAAATTGGGTAATAGAAGATCATTATAATCCTAGTCCTTGTCACATACTAGGTCGTTGTTGAAATTTGTTTACAGAATTAGTTTGGCCACTCCCTGGCTCTGTGACCTTGAGCAAATCAGTTCACATTAAGTTACCTACTGAAAATTGGACTAAGTCTATAAAGAAATGTTCAGTTTTTAAATCCCATAATAATGTAGATATGATGACTTTGTTTTCTAGAATCTTTAATTTTGCTCTAGAAATACCCATTAAACAAATCATGCATGACAGCTGTAAGTTTCATAGGAAGTACACAAATAAAGAAGCCATGATGTTTATTTTAAAAGACATTTGTAAGATTAATCTACAGAAGTTGTTAGGATGACTAGAGGAGAGTGAAGGGTGGAAGGAGAACAGGAAAGCCTTAGAATGCAACAAAATATTCTCTTTCCCCAAGTAAACTGTGTGTGCATATGTATGTATGTATGTTTTAAATATATATATATATATAAAATTTATTATGTCACAAAGTCAACTAATAAAAATTATATAATATTGTAATCATTCTTGCATTATAAACAGAAAGGTATGTGGTAAAACTTTATTTTGAAGGCAGACAGATTTCTTCTCAACATTCTGTGCTTATTTAGATAAGTTGCTGATTTTCTTTTAGCATCAACTTCTCCATCTTCAAAAGAGTAGTAATGATGATTTCCTCGTAGGTTTGTTTTACGGATTCAGTGGGATAATAGAAGCCAAGTCCTTGCATAGGTTCTAACACATAATCAGTGCTTCATCATCAGTCTGGAATATTAGGACCTTTGCCTTTCCATTGAAATCTTTATCAAAAAGCTTAAATTAATGTAATGTAAACATTGATTCTTTTCATAGAATCTTCTTTCCAAGTAGTAAAATGTCACATTTGTTGTACATCTCTGAAAAACTTTCTACAACTTGTCATTAACAACTTTCCTACTTGATTTCATTTAGGACTTCATTGATTATGAGATGCAGCTGTTCATAAGGGATACCCCATATAGTTATTGGTCAGAAACTGAGCCACTGGTATGATCCTGGGATGTATAGGCCCCCTACCAGGGCCTAGAAGCATGCTGGGATATTGTTTTCCCCTAAAAGGCATGTAATTACTTGCTTTAGATGGCATGATCCTGATCTAGAAAGTTAAGGGTCTTCATTGTAATTTTTTTACTTTGGGGCTTGTCATAAACACCATACAGCATTTTTTTTTTTTTAAAACCACAATACTTCCTAAAACTGTATGTTCTCCTGGCTAAAAAATCCCAAGGAGCAGAGCTGTTTGCACTGCATCCTGGGCTTTCTACAGTTTCCTTCTGTGCTCTAGTCCCCACTCAAAGATGCTAGTCTTTTGTGGCCCCTGGTGTATGGCATATGGCTAGGAGTAGAACTCACAAATAAAGAATATGTAGTGTCCAGAACCCAGAGAGGCCCACCAGGTGTTGCACTTCGTTCTTTGTGGAGTAAGGTATAAGATGTAATAATTTATTCTTTACTTGGGCAAGCAAATCCCTGGATGCTCCTGAACACTGGATCCCTAAAATATAACTCATATAGCAACTCCTGAAACTTTGTAGAATTTATCTTCCTCCTCTAGAGCACACTAAACTTGCCCAGGCCTCCAACTTGATAGACACTTATCGTTCATGTCTTTTATATGTAATTGTTGCAGTGGAGCAAGACTCCAAAAGATGAGACTGTTTTCAACTAATTTAACTATGTCTCAGAACAAAGCTTCAGAATATATGTAGGAATATAAAAAATACCTAGCACCAATAAGGTAAAATCCGCAATGCTTTGACATCCAATGAAAAATTATCAGACATACAAAACCCAGGAAATTTCTACCCATGATTGTTGTAGATGAGAACATAATTAGTAGACGAGGACATTAAAACAGTTTTTATAACTGTATTCTAAATGTTCAAGAAACTAGAGGAAAGATTGACCATGTTAGTAGACATGGATGGTATTAAAATGTAAGTAAAATGTTTAAAAATGAGAACTACAGTGTCTGAAATAAACTGGATGGTAGTAGTGGCAAATTGTGAAAGAAAATATACTAGTGAAATCAAAGACGCAGCAATATGCAACTATGCAAAATGAAACACAGAAAAAAAAAGAAGAGTACATCATTGAGCTGTAGGGATATTTTAAGAAGTTTTATGTATTTTCTGTCTACCACTAGTTATGAGTAAAATTGTCCCATTTTGCATGCGTGGTAATTTTTAATTGGATGTCAAGCTTTGTGACTTTTACCTTTTTTGGTGTTGGATTTGTGTGTGTGTGTGTGTGTGTGTGTGTGCGCGCGCGCTTGTGTGTGTATGTAGATAGATAGATAGATAGATAGATTAGATAGATAGGATAAGTAGATAATAGATAGATTATAGATATATATTTGAAATTCCAAAAAGTGAGGAGGGACAAAAAATATTTGAAGAAATAGTAACCACCATTTTTTTTTTGCCACCATTTTTTAAATACATAATTTGACAGACATTCTAAAGCCATAGTAGCAAGAAGATAAAGAAACCAACGACCGGAAACATGTAGAATACTAAGCTGAGTGCAGTGGCTCACACCCACAATCCCAGCACTTTGGGAGGCCAAAACAGGAGGATCACTTGAGCCCAGGAGTCAAGTCCAGCCTGGGCAGCATAGCAGTAGCCTGTCTCTACAAAAATTAAAAAACTAAAAATTAGCCAGCTACTTGGGAGGCTGAGGTGGGAGGATTGCTTGAACTTGGAAAGTTGAGACTACAGTGGTGCTGTACTTGTGTCACTGCACTCTAGCCTGGGCAACAGAGCGATACACTGTTTTAAAAACAAAGAAAAAAAAATACTACCCCAAGACATTGCTTAAAATTAGTAACAAAGAGAAACATGTTAAAAGAAGCCAGTCAAAAAATACCATAATATACAGAGAAAAAAAATAGGGATGAAAATAGATTTCTTACTGGGAACAAGGCAAACTGCAAAACAAAAAAGTGTCTTTAAAGTACTGATGGAAAAACAAACATAAAAAGCCTTGCCAACCTAGCATCCTTACCTAGCGAAAGCCTCTTTCAGAAGCAAAGGTGAAATAAAGTCTTCTGAACACAAGAAACCTGGAAGATTTTGCCACCAGTGTATCTGCTTTATAAGAAATATTACGGGAAGTCTTTCAAGTAAAAATGGTAACTAAGTGGGTAAATATAAAAATTATTATTATCACCTAAATTGACTTGGAAGATAATTCAATCAACTTTTCTCTAAAGCAAAATGATAATGTATTATGAAGTTTATGACATACATAGATGTATGACAATAAAAACACAAAAGCCTCGAGGGGATAAATGAAAGGATATTGTCAGGTTTTTATGTTATTCATGAAGTGGTATAAAATCACTTGAAGGTAAGCTGTGGTAAGTTAAAGATACTATAAACACTAAAGTAACCACTAAAATACACACAAAAAGTTATAGCTAACAAATCAAAGGAGGTAAAAGAATCATAAGGAAAACTTGATACAAAATAAGGCAGAAAAAGAGAAAAAAGGGAACAAAAATGAGAAAAATAGAAAACAAAAGGCCAGATGGTAGATGTAAAGCAGATGATGCTAATAATCACAGTAAACATAAATGATATGAACAGTATCCCCTCCAGCAGACTGGGCAACATACTGAGACCTTGCCTCTCAAAAAAAAAAAAGAAAAAAAAAGCCAGGCGTGATGATGCGTGCCTGTAGTCCCAACTACTTGGGAGGCTGAGGTGGGAGGTTAGCTTGAACCCAGGAGTTTGAGGATGCTGTGAGCTATGATTGCACCGCTGCATTCCAGCCTGGGTGTCAGAGTGAGACCCTCTTTTAAATCAACAAAAATTTCGAAGCATTAAACAATACTATCTACCTTTTTTTTTTTTTTTTAAAAAAAAGAACAATTAAAAAAGAACAGTGTCCCCTCCCAATAAAATGAAGTGATTATCAGATTGGTTAAAAAAAGACTAGTAGCTACTATATGTTGCCTGGAAGAAACCCACATTACATTTAAAAAGACAAATAGGTTTAAAGTAAAAGTATAGAAAGACATGTCATGTTAACACTAAGCAAAAGAAAACTGGAATGGTTTTATTAATATTAAAGAAGTATGTGTCAGAGCAAAGATAATTATCAAGAATAAAAAGGATCATTTCATAATGATAAGGTCAGTTTATCAAGAAGAAACAGCATATTTATGCACCTAATAAGAGAGCTTCAAAATACACAAAGCAAATCTAATAGAACTGCAAGGGGAAATAAGCATGCTCACAACTGTGGTTGGAGATTTAAATATGCTTGTCTCGAAAATTGATAAAATAAGTAGACAAAATCAGTAATCATTTAGAAGCATTAAACAACACTATCTACCCATATAACCTAATTAACAATTATAAGCCACTCTTCCCAAAGATATCAGAATATACATTCCTTTTTAAGTGTACATGGAACATTGACCAAGATTGATTGTATTTTACTCCATTGAACAAAGTTCAAAAAGATTAGATCCATTGAGTCATAGAAAGTATGGTCTTTGATTGCAGTGAAAATAATTTGAAATCAATAACCGAATGTTATTTATACATTGATATAGTATAGGAAGTTAAGAAAAAATAAATTTAAAATGTTATAAAAATCTTCCAATATTTGGAAACTAAAAAACAGCCTTCTAAACACATGGGCCAAAGAAGAATAAAAGATGAAATCAGAAAGTATTTTGAACAGAAAGAATATGAAAATACAACGTCAATATTTGTAAGAAGAAGCTAAAGTATGTTGAGAGAATTTTATTTTTATTTGTTTATTTTTTTGAGGTGGTGGTTCTTGTTGCCCAGGCTGGAGTGCAGTGGTGTGATCTCAGCTCACTGCAACCTCCGCCTCCTGGATTCAAGCGATTCTCCTGCCTCAGCCTCCTGAGTAGCTGGGATTACAGGCATGCGCCACCACACCCGACTAATTTTGTATTTTTATGGGGTTTCTCCCTGTTGGTCAGGTTGGTCTTGAACTCCCGACCTCAGGTGATCTGCCCACCTCAGCCTCCCAAAGTGCTGGCATTACAGGCGTGAGCCACCATGCCCGGCCTGTTGAGGGAGTTTTTGTAGGACTAAATGCCCACAAAGGAAAATGAAAACAAGGACTGACCAAGTCACTTTAAGAAACTAGTAAAAGAAGAGCAAATAAAACCCAAGGTGGCCTGGCGTGGTGGCTCACTCGTGTAATCCCAGCACTTTGGGAGGCTGAGACAGGCGGATCATGAGGTCAGGAGATCAAGACTGTCTTGGCTAACATGGTGAAACCCTGTCTCTGCTAAAAATACAAAAAACAACAAAAACCAAAAAAATTAGCCGGGCTTGGTGGCGGGTGCCTGTAGTCCCAGCTACTCTGGAGGCTGAGGCAGGAGGGGCGTGAACCTGGGAGGTGGAGGTTGCAGTGAGCCAAGATCATGCCACTGCACTCCAGCCTGGGAGACAGGGCGAGACTCCGTCTCAAAAAAAAACAAAAAACAAAACACAAAACAAAACAAAAACCACGTAAGCAGTAGAAAGGAAATAATAAAAATTAGACTAGATGTCGATAAAGTAAGACAGTAGAAGGAACGATAATGGAAATCAAGACTACTACTATAAGCTGGTATTTTAAGAAGATTAATGAAATAAACAAACTTGTAGCCAAACCGATCAGGAAAAAAAGAGAGAACACTCAAAATTATCAGTGTCAATAAATCAGAGAAGTTAAAGCATTATAGACATTACAGGTATTACTACAGATATTACAGGAATAACAAGGAAATATTATGAACACCTTTATGACTATAAACTTGACAACTTAGATGAAATGGGCCAATCCTTTGACAGACACAAAGTGTAAGAGTTAATTCAAGAAGAAATAAATAACCTGAATAAGCTCACATCTATAAATAAAAGTTAATTTGTAGGAAAAACCTTTTCAGAAAAAACACTCAAAGCCTGGATGAATTCACTGTAGAGTTCTATCAAGCACTTAAGGAAGAAACAGAACTCTTCACTCCAAATCAACAGAATATACATTCTTCTCAGCACCACTTCGCACTTATTCCAAAATTGACCACATAGTTGGAAGTAAAGCACTCCTCAGCAAACGTAAAAGAACAGAAATTACAACAAACTGTCTCTCAGACCACAGTGCAATCAAACTAGAACTCAGAATTAAGAAACTCATGCAAAACCGCTCAACTACGTGGAAACTAAACAACCTGCTCCTGAAATGACTACTGGATACGTAAGGAAATGAAGGCAGAAATAAAGATGTTCTTTGAAACCAATGAGAACAAAAACACAACATACCAGAATCTCTGGGACACATTTAAAGCAGTGTGTAGAGAGAAATTTATAGCACTAAATGCCCACAAAAGCAGGAAAGATCTAAAATTGACACGCTAACATCACAATTAAAAGAACTAGAGAAGCAAGAGCAAACACATTCACAAGCTAGCAGAAGGCAAGAAATAATTAAGATTAGAGCAGAACTGAAGGAGATAGAGACACAAAATACCCTTCAAAAAATCAATGAATCCAGGAGCTGGTTTTTTGAAAAGATCAACAAAATTGATAAACTGCTAGCAAGACTAATACAGAAGAAAAGGGAGAAGAATCAAGAAGACACAATAAAAAATGATAAAGGGGATATCACCACTGATCCCACAGAAGTACAACCTACCTATAAACACCTCTACGCAAATAAACTACAAAATCTGGAAGAAATGGATAAATTCCTGGACACACACACCCTCCCAAGAGTAAACCAGGAAGAAGTTGAGTCCCTGAATAGATGAATAACAGGCTGTGAAATTGAGGCAATAATTAATAGCCTACCAACCAAAAAAAAGTCCAGGACTAGACAGATTCACAGCCAAATTCTACCAGAGGTACAAAGAGGAGCTGGTACCATTCCTTCTGAAATTATTCCAATCAATAGAAAGAGAGGGACTCCTCCCTAACTCGTTTTATGAGGCCAGCATCATCCTGATACCAAAGCCTGGCAGAAACACAACAAAAAAAGAGAATTTTAGACCAATATCCCTGATGAACATAGATGTAAAAATCGTCAATAAGATACTGGCAAACCGAATCCAGCAGCACATCAAAAAACTTACCCACCATGATCAAGTGGGCTTCATCCCTGGGATGCAAGGCGGTTCAACAGACACAAATTAATAAATGTAACCCATCATATAAACAGAACCAAAGACAAAAACCACATGACTATCTCAATAGATGCAGAAAAGTCCTTTGACAAAATTCAACAGCCCTTCATGCTAAAAACCCTAATAAACTAGGTATTGATGAGACGTATCTCAAAATAATAAGAGCTATTTCTGACAGACCCACAGCCAATATCATACTGAATGTGCAAAAACTGGAAGCATTCCCTTTGAAAACTGGCACAAGAGAGGGATGCCCTCTCTCACCACTCGTATTCAACACAGTGTTGGAAGTTCTGGCCAGGGCAATTAGGCAGGAGAAAGAAATAAAGGGTACTCAATTAGGAAAAGAGGAAGTTAAATTGTCCCCATTTGCAGATGACATGATTGTATATTTAGAAAACCCCATCGTCTCAGCCCAAAATCTCCTTACGCTGATAAGCAACTTCAGCAAAGTCTCAGGATAAAAAATCAATGTGAAAAAATCACAAGCTTTCTCATACACCAATAACAGAGAAACAGAGAGCCAAATCATGAGTGAAGTCCCAATCACAGTTGTTTCAACGAGAATAAAATACCTAGGAATCCAACTTACAAGGGATGTGAAGGACCTCTTCAAGGAGAACTACAAACCACTACTCAATGATATAAAAGAGGACACAAACAAATGGAAGAACATTCCATACTCATGGATAGGAAGAATCAATATCGTGAAAATGGCCATACTGCCCAAGGTAATTTATACATTCAATGCCATCCCCATTAAGCTACCAACGACTTTCTTCACAGAATTGGAAAAAACTACTTTAAAGTTCATATGGAACCAAAAAAGAGCTCACATTGCCAAGTCAATCCTAAGCCTAAAGAATAAAGCTGGAGGCATTAGACTACCTGACTTCAAACTATACTACAAGGCTACAGTAACCAAAACAGCATGGTACTGGTACCAAAACAGACATATAGACCCACGGAACAGAACAGAACCCTCAGAAATAATACCACACATCTACAACCATCTGATCTTTGACAAACCTGACAAAAACAAGAAATGGGGAAAGGATTCCCTAATTATTAAATGGTGCTGGGAAAACCGGCTAGCCATATGCAGAAAACTGAAACTGGATCCCTTCCTTACACCTTATACAAAGATTAATTCAAGACGGATTAACAACTTAAATGGTAGACCTAAAACCATAATAACCCTAGAAGAAAACCTAGGCAATACTATTCAGGACATAGGTGTGGGCAAGGACTTCATGACTAAAACACCAAAAACAATGGCAACAAAAGCCAAAATTGACAAATGGGATCTAATTAAACTAAAGAGCTTTTGCACAGCAAAAGAAACTACCATCAGAGTGAACAGGCAGCTTACAGAATGGGAGATTTTTACATTGTACCCTTCTAATATAGGGCTAATATCCAGAACGTACAAGAACTTAAACAAATTTGCAAGAAAAAATCAACCCCATCAAAAAGTGGGCGAAAGATATGAACAGACACTTCTCAAAAGAAGACATTTATGCAGCCAACAGACACATGAAAAAATGCTCATCATCACTAGCCATCAGAGAAATGCAAATCAAAACCACAATGAGATACCATCTCATACCAGTTAGAATGGCAATCATTAAAAAGTCAGGAAACAACAGGTGCTGGAGAGGATGTGGAGAAATAGGAACACTTTTACACTGTTGGTGGGACTGTAAACTAATTCAACCATTGTGGAAGACATATGGCAATTCCTCAAGGATCTAGAACTAGAAATACCATTTGACCCAGCCATCCCATTACTGGGGATATACCCAAAGGATTATAAATCATGCTGCTATAAAGACACATGCACATGAATGTTTACTGCGGCACTATTCACAATAGCAAAGACTTGGAACCAACCCAAATGTCCATCAATGATAGACTGGATTAAGAAAATGTGGCACATATATACCATGTAATACTATGCAGCCATAAAAAAGGATGAGTTAATGTCCTTTGGAGAGACATGGATGCAGCTGGAAACCATCATTCTGAGCAAACTATCACGAGGACAGAAAACCAAAAATCACATGTTCTCACTCATACGTGGGAATTGAACAGTGAGAACTCTTGGACACAGTGTGGGGAGCATCACACACTAGGGCATGTTGTGGGGTTGTGCGTGGGGGGAGGGATAGCATTAGGAGATATACCTAGTGTAAATGATGAGTTAATAGGTGCAGCACACCAACATGGCACATGTATACATATGTAGCAAACCTGCACATTGTACACATGTACCCTAGAACTTAAAGTATAAGAAAAAAAAAAAAAAGAACAACTGTATGTTGGGCATAAGACAATGCCCTATCATCAGAAACTTATAATTAAGCTAAATAAATATTAAACTATGACAAATAAAAAATTAAAATAGCCTTAGCTAATTTGTCATAGCTTATACTTCACATCCCGTACTGGAACTTGAAATATACAACTAATCAGTTCTTGTATTTTGAGAAAAAATAATTTTTAGAATTTCTTATAACTCCTGAGCCAGCCACAAGTGCCCTTATGTGGAGTACATTAAGACAAAGGCCTACTTGGGCTACTTTTAATTTGCTTCCATTCTGTAATATGATACTAAATGCAGATGTCTTTCCAGTATTAATTTCTATCTACATGGCAGAATTTCATTAAGTTCGGCCAGCCCCATTTTAATTAAGCATCCTTACATTTGTTGTGCACTGTCTGTGCTTTTGACCCACCAGAACAAGCACTTAGTCAATTAACTCTTTTATTAACCAATTGATTTTTGCTCTAGGTCCCTACCTTCTCTTACCAGTTAGAAATGAACATGAAAGGCAAAGAAATAGGTTCCTTTCATTTCTAAAAGGCAACAATAAATAATAAAACATTTCAAACAATAAATAATAAAACATTTCAAACATTTCAGTGAGGAACCTAAATACGAATAAAAAATACCTGCCATTTATTCTGGGATGTAAAAATGGACTGGTTGCAGTAGCATCGTATTTGAATAAATCATACGGTCACACTGACCTTTATTGATATACTGTTTCCCAACTTAAAGCATCAATCCTGCTGCTTAAAAGATCTTTTGTTGTACAAGACCTGCAGATCCATCAGGTAACGAAATAATGATTTGCCATCTGTGGACTACCTAAATCAATAATTTAACAAGAACCTCAGTAGCTTCCTCCCAGCCCCTCACCCCACTCTGTTGCCTATGTTTGCAATTTCAGTTATGCAATTTACTGCTACCATTAGGGACAAAAAAATTCTGCATAACTGAAGGAAAATACAATGTATAGCATTTGGCTTCTTCGGGTTTTGTGTATTTCTAGAACATACTGTATGGCTTAATTTGAGTGAAACGACTGTGGCTAGCAAAGAATGTAATTTTTGTTTGAGACAAGGTCTCATTCTGTCGCCCAGGCTCACTGCGACCTTCACCTCCTGGGCTCAAACGATCCTCCTACCTCCGCCTCCCAAGTAGCTGGGACTATGGACTATAGGTGCCTGTCACCTCACCCAGCTATTTTTTTTTGTATGTTTTGGAGAGATGGGGTTTTGCCATGTTGCCCAGGCTGGTCTCAAACTCTTGGTCTCAAGTGATCCAACCGCCTCGGCCTCCCACAGTGCTGGAATATAAATCTGTTTTAATACAATTATTTTAGGCAAATAAAATTGTTCCCAGAGGAATCAAAGGGCTTAAACTCAACATACCCTTCCCCCAATTTTGTTTTGGGTTAGGATGATTTGTGCAAGTATAGAAAATGTATTTTTCTAAAGCCATCATTGGGATAGATATGTGTGTATGCTAATTCATGAAAATTGGACCTAATTTGGAATATGTAGTATGCTTGTTTACCCTAATTACTTACAAAATACATATTTAAAAAAGTAAAAGATGGATGAAAGCTTTCTAAGTCCTCATTCTCTTTTAACAACTATTCTTATTGTCAGTATTCTCCCAGTGGAAAAGGGTATTTAACATATTGGTTTTGTAAGAACTCAAGATAAGGACATGGAAATCTGATACTTTTACTAGCTGGCTGTGTTATCTTAAGCAAGTACTGTTAACTGATTGAACCCAGTTTCCTCCTATTTCTTCTTGAGTGTCTTATATATGCTCTGTTTAACTTTAGAGTTAACTTTGAGGTTCTGATGATATTAGTGTGTTGGGGCTCAGAAATTGATACTCCAAAATATGGCATTGTGACATGTTGAGTTGAAGAAACCTCAAGGTCTCTCTAATCTTCCCCCTGCCACCCGCTGTCTCTTTCAAAGAGATTGAAGTTCCTTCATCTCTTCTAAGATCCAGCCTCACCAAGGAGAATAATTGTTTTTTCTTCCTCTCCCTGTTATTTCCTTATTTATTGCGGAAAAGAACACCAAGATGTGACCACACCCGAGCAGATTTTTTAATGAATATAATGACAGTCTCCGAAGATCATTTAAATTCCAAACAGAGCTGTTTCCAAGTTTCCTGCTCCAATCATTCTCCCCAGTAATTATTTATTACCCATCAATAGAATTTTTTTCTCCTACTCCCATAACCCATTTTACTGGGATCCAAGCTCCCCTTCTTTCTACAGCCTCAAGACGATATGTAAGTTTCTGTAACTCATTGGGAAGTTGGGTCTTCATTCTGAAGGCTCTGGTGTATACATGTTAAATAAGTTCACATGTCTTCTCCTATTAATCAATCTGCCTCATGTCAGTGATTTCTTAGAGAACCGAGTGTCTAAGGCCCCACAATAGTGATACCAATGGTCATTCGTTACTGAGCATCTACTATGTTACAGGTACCTTATAAACAGTACCTATAACCTTCACTACAACCCATTAAGATCCGTATTATTATCCTCATTTTCCAGCCAAGGAGCCAGAGACGTCAGGCAATCTGTTCAGGGTTAGCTGGGCTTAAGTGGCAGAAGTGAAATTAAAATCAAGGCCTGCCACACAGGGTCTTATGCTTCTGCCCCGCCATACTGCCTCTCCGTGATATAATGTCTGTGAAAGTGCCATGGAAAAGCTAAAGGATTAGATTAAACAGATGCACAGTGGTATTCTAGCCATTATAGTGATTAATAGGCTTCATGAAATGCGGGACCTGACACTCAGAGGTGATGTTGCCTTTTCCTTGGATGGGAGTTGCACTGTGCTATTAGACACATAATTATAGTGCAGTTTTTCAAAGGCAAATTTTTGCCACCATCTTCCTGCATGGCCTTGCCAGCTCTCCAGGAGAAGCAAAAAATAACAACGCTGATTGATTTCCCTTTGCCACTTGCTTTAAGTGGTTTCCATTTTAACGCCCGTCCCAATTGGGCTTTCATTGTCATTTGGAGCTGCTGATATTTCAGCCTCCACATAGGCTAAACAGTTGGGCTCCTCAGCAAGTTCAAAATGTCGGCACAGCAGGGAAAAAAACATGCTATCTTTTCTAAAAGCTGTTTTGGTGGTTCTATTAGAAGGCATAACTCTCTTTTATATAGTAGTAGGCAACAGTCTTGTCATTCCCTTCACCCCTTACTACCCCTCCAAAAAAGAAAAGCTTTTAATTGATGAAATTTTCAGAGATTTCTGTGACCAAACTCAAATGTCATAATAATACAAGGTCAACTGATTTGAATTGTTAAGTTCTTTATTAAATAGCACATCTGTGGATTCCAAAGCCTAGATGAGAAAAAAAGATCCATTTTATAAAGTGCAGTCACGCTATTTCATGACAAAGTAGAAAGGTTACACAGAAGTTTTACAAAATGGCTTATACAGTGCAATGTTGTTACCTAAGGCTGGGAAATAATACAATCCTGGTTTGCATCCCAACTCTGGACACAATTTCCTGTGTCCTTGACTGAGTGCAGCTTTGGATCCTAAGGATGGTGGGAATATTTGTTTCTTTAACAAGTAGGTTGCCTCTTTTGAATATCTTTCAGTTGACTCTGGGTACTTTAGACATTTTCTGTTTTTATCTTACTTCTTCCTCTAGTGATGTCAATCAGGTACACAAACTTTATTGAGTATATACTGTGATCTAGGCATTAGACATCAAAAGAAGATGACTAAGCGGCATGTAGATGTGGGCAGCTCTCTCTGTATCTGCATTACTTCCTGTGTCATGTACTGGATTAATATATGTTACACTGAGTTTGTAGGTTACATCTCACTTACTGAAACCTCCTTTGCAAAATTATGACAGCAAGAGAAATATGAGATAACTGACTCCATCTTGTTTCTGATCTCCAAGCTGCCCTTGGTCATTCTTGGGCATAAGCCAAGTAACTTTAGGTAGAATTTAGTTTATAATTTTACTTAAAAGCAAGGACAATAATAGTCCCTCCCTAAAACTAACCTCCCTCTTTGCTCAGGGACTGAAAACTGCCTTTATAGGACTAATGAAAGGCCACAAGAACAGGATTATGAGAGAGGCCTAAATTCTGCTAAGTATGAAGGCATAGTTTCTATAACCCATTACTGCCCAGGAATCATGTGGCCAGAGGTCACAAGATTTGAGACTTCCCTAATTTCTCCCGTGGATAACATCACTATTGTGGAAGCTAAGATTGCTTTTTTTGAGATATTTTTTAGACTGACCACATCCAGACTTGTGACTCAACTGCCCCTATAGCCCCACCCAGAGGCAGGCTCAGTGCACGAGGACTGTTTCCCACACCCCTATGATTTCATCTCCAACCAATCAGCAGTACCCATTACCTAGCTCCCTGCCCATCAGATTGTCCATAAAAAGCCTAACTTTTAAGCCTCCAGGGAGACTGATTTGAGTAATAACTCCAGTTCTCCTGCATGGGCCAGTCTTGTGTCAATTAAACTCTTTCTGTACTGCAATGCTGAGATCTCAGTGGATTGATTTTGTTTGTGCGAAAGGCGGGAAGAATCCATTGGATGGTTACGCTACCCAGGACAAAAGAGGAACCATGCACTAGACAAAGTTACATTTAGGTTACAAAAAGAAACCTGACTATTTGAGGGCTGGACGGGAGGCTTGTCTACTTCCCATCTGTCCTCTTCTAACAGGAAACACTACTGGCAGTCCAATTTATAATTTGTAAATGAATTGGGTTCTTAAAACTGTCTTTATAATAGGAAGAACAAAGACTTTATGCTTTATTAACTACCAGCAAATAAAGCAAAAAGGCAAAAAAATAAAAATAAAAATAAAAAATGTCCAAGCTGAGAAGGAAGAGAAAAAGTAAGTTTTCTATTTTTTTCTACATCAATTCCAGGTAATACTTTGTAACAGAAGTTTAATTAGCTATCAGATTTCTCCAAGTTCTGTCCCCTTGCTCAATTTCTTCTGATCCTCTATTCCAATGCTCAGAAATACAGGTTTATTATTAACTGTTGGATCATCACTAAAACACCCCACTGTGCTCTACCTAAACTTCAAAGTGCTTAATGGCACCAAATAATTATTTCCTAATTCCAATCATATTTATTATTCTATCATTATCAGATATTTAACAGACAGATTTTTATTAAGTTAATTTATACCAATATATAAATGATTAATATCCCTTTAATGTTTCTGTGATAGTTTCAGTTTTAAAGACGAATGCCTGTAATCACAGAGGGTATCCTAGAGATGTGCAATTAATGAAGTCTGAGACAAAACTGCAGAAAGTATTATATAATGGGAATTTGATCAAAACATTTTTCAATAACTCATTTATTTCACTGCAACTTTCTATGTATAAGACTGTGTTCAAAACAATATACAAAACAAATTTCACCTATTTGTAACTTCAATTTAAAGAATTTCTCCTTCCAATAGAGGAAATAGATCATTAAAATAATGAGTGGTAAGTGCAATTGTAAAGATATAAGAAGTCATTTGGCACATATTTCAAACATTTTTCCTTCCAGACAACCTTTTCTGGATTTTCAGGTTCAGGCGAATCTCAAAGGATGTATATGAGCCAGCCATAGAAAGAAAAATGGGAATTAGAAAGTGGGAAACATGTTTTGGTCAAAGGCATTATATAGGTCAGAGTCTCAGCAGGTAGCCCACACCATAGGGATGATCAAGGAGACTTTAACAAAGAGACCATTTATGAACCTAAATGCAGGGTCAAGGAAAATCAGCAAGGGAAAAGCTAGGAGCTGTTACCATCCTTAGGCTTGAAAGGGCAAGATGAAGGAACAGTTACCTACACTGAGCAAGACCTGTAGCCATGGCCCTGAAGAAGAACATGCCCTTCATCAGAGAAACAGTAGCCATTGCCAAATCATGGCCTGGTAGGAAAGAAGCCAGGGAACAAATATCCTGACTTACCCTTCTTCTAACCCTCTGATCTTCTAGAGTTTTCTATAAGCTGAAGCCAACACAAAGCCAAAGGGTGTGAGAATCCTGTTCTTCTGAAGCAAGAGAAAGAAGAAGAATGAAACTAGAGGGAGGGCCGGGCACGGTGGCTCAAGCCTGTAATCCCAGCACTTTGGGAGGCCGAGACGGGCGGATCACGAGGTCAGGAGATCGAGACCATCCTGGCTAACACGGTGAAACCCCGTCTCTATTAAGAAATACAAAAAACTAGCCGGGCAAGGTGGCGGGCGCCTGTAGTCCCAGCTACTCGGGAGGCTGAGACAGGAGAATGGCGTGAACCCGGGAGGCGGAGCTTGCAGTGAGCTGAGATCCGGCCACTGCACTCCAGCCTGGGTGACAGAGCGAGACTCCGTCTCAAAAAAAAAAAAAAAAAAAAAAAAAAAAAGAAACTAGAGGGAAAAAATTAGGACAACCTGCTGGGCATTGTGGTTCACGCCTGTAATCCCAGCACTTTGGGAGGCTGATGTGAATGAATCGCTTGGGCTAGGAGTTCAGAACCAGCCTGGACAACATAGGGAGACCTTGTCTCTATAAAAAAATTGCCAGGCATGGTGGTGTGCACCTCTGGTCCTAGCTACTCAGGAGGCTGAGGCCGGAGAATCACTTAAGTCTGGGAGGTCAAGGTTGCAGTGAGCCGAGATTGTGCCAATGCACTCCAGCCTGGGTGATGAAGTGAGACCCTGTCTCAAACAATAACAACAGCAACAACAACAACAACAACAACAACAACAAAAACCCGACACAGCCATACAGACTTTTAGTAAATCAAAATCATTTTGAATTTTCTTTTGCTCAAGCATAAGTTCTGAAGAGGAAAGTGGCAAGAATAAAAACAAGTGTGATCCTATGCCTTACGTGCCTGGAAACTTTCCATAGTATTTCATCACCATTTGAATAACATTTGAATAAAGCTTGTAACATGTCATAAAAACCCTTCAGGTTCTAGCCTGCTCTGTGATGCTCCAGACTTATAGGTGATTCTAGAAGCCCTGATGAGGAGGAAGTGGAGCTGGCCTGGAGGTGAACACAACAGTTTGTGATCTAGGAGAAAAATGATGACTACTTGAACTAAGGCAGTTGAACTAATGGAAATTAAGATGGTAAGGAAGATCAAGCTTTGAGAATGTGTTGAAAATAAAATCATCAAGACTTTAGTGATTGAGGTGTGGGAAAGTATAGCCAGGTGGCAAGGGGGACTATCAGATTTCTGGTTGTTCACCAGAGGAATGGAACTGCCAAAAATGAAATAAAACATAATAAAAAAGGTTGAATATTTGTTTGCACATATGCAGCAAATAACTGATACTCAAGTATGGTATGGTGTGTTCAGTAGAGATTTGGGTTGGGATATAGATTTCAGAGGACTTGCCTAGGAAATGTGCAACGTGCATATTCCCAGAACTGCCAGTAACTTGGAGATGGTATAGTAGAAGACCCTATGGAAAACAGAAAGGAAAAATAGTCTCCCAGTATAAGAAGAATGAGTAGAGTGGGAATGGTAAACGCTCTGTTGGACATATCAATTAGAAAGCCATTGGTGACCTTTGGAAAATGTGGCTTTACTGGAATCGTCAAATACACGATCATGGAAGTTTTAGGAATAAAAGAGAGGTTTGGACATGAAGGCAATAGGTACAGATAATTCCTCTGAGAGGGGAGATACAGTATGGGTGATTAAGGAAGACTCAGAGTCAAGGAAGAGGATTGATAGATGAGCAAGCGAGACCTGCTTAATTGTTGGTGAGAAAAAACAACAAGAGAAGAAGATTTGAAGATACATGGTAGAGAATGTCTAATAGATGAAGAGCTGAATTAAGAGTTGATAAAGTTCGGAGTATTTAAAATTTCAGTGGAAGTTGATATTTCCACACTAGGTATATGAAATGTTTTTAAATTGAATTTTGGGACTCCAATACAGTTACAACTGAATGATAAAATTGTTCCCATAGTCTGTCTCTAGGAGTAGAAATCCAAAAACATTGTAGGAAGCAATTAGAACATATTTATAGAACAAGTAATTTATTATTGCAATAAATTATAATAATACAATAAATAAGAATTTATTATTATTATTGCTAGTAAGCAGCCAGAAGATGGAAATGACTTGCCCAAAATTGTAAATGCCAAGTAGGGTCTAGAACTGAGCACCACCACTTGTAAATGTGCTCATAGTTCCCACTCATTCTTAACCTTTATTTTAAAATCAACTTAGATTTTACTGGTTAAATTACTTCTCTCTCTCTCTTTGTCTCTCTCTGTGTGTTCATGTGTGTTCTTTACTTTTCTTGTAAATAGACTTTCATTTCTTTTACTTTTCGCAAGTTTGCTCATTAAAAATATGAAGCCATTCTACTCCATCCTACCCTGGCCACTAAATTCATGAACAGCATTAAAGTGCATATTATTAAAATCAAGTAGTGGCTAACAGGATGGGTTCTGAATTTATGCTACATGTGTTTAAATCCTATCTCAGCCACTTAATGGCTATTTAACGTTAGACAGTACTTAACTGCTCTGTGTCTCAGTTTTACCATCTGCATAATAAAATCAACATATTAAATCATAGCCATGGGAGGATTAAAGAGCAAATGCATGTAATTAACATGTAATTAACACAGTTGACTTTAAAAAAAATCAACTGATGTTTATTTATTTATTTTTTCTGTAGTAGTAGCATTGGTGGTGGTACCAGTAGTATACTATGACTAGATCAAATAATAATTCAAGTAATAATTTGCTCAGGAAAATAATCCACTTTCATTAAATAAGCTCTGGTCATGCCATATGGTTCATATTCCAAGCAGACAATCCTTCCCAAATTGGGCAAACATCCAGCCAGCCATAGTTGTAAGATGAAATTTAAAAAAAAAAAATGTGTAGATCTAGGCAAACAAAACTGAGTTTCTATTAGCATCAGTATTAGAAGAGTCTTTTCCTGGAATTACATGATGACAGCTATCATCTTCTACAGTCTGCCTCAACCAGGGAGGAGAAATCCACTGGGCAGGGTTAGTGACCTGAGACTCACCACAAAGTACATCCTCTCGAAATGTGAAGATGTACTCTGTGTTCATAGAGGATAAGTTTTGCTGATTCGTTGTGTGGTTCTTGTGCATGCTGGCTAAGACTGAAAACTTGGGCAGCTAAAATGTGATTATCCTCTTTTCAAATAGAAAGTCTGGCCTGCCTTGACCTCTAAATTCTATATTCATGCCTTCCTATGCCCTTATCATTCATATCAATGAAGACAGAATGTAAGTAGCAGTGGGTATTAAATCATTTGAATGCGTTAAAAAATAAATACTCATATCCTTTCACTTGGCAAGATATATTTGATAGCTTATCTGCTCTGACGAAGGACTTGCTTTGACTAATACTGAATCTTCCCATATCTTGTGGGTAGATGGGGGTAGGGTTTCTGCTGGAGAAACTGTCAACCAAAAATGGAAAATTTGACAGTAAACCTTCCTGGTTGGTATTGGAGTTTGAGCATTGTGTTGCCTGTTTGTCTGAAAAGAATAAACTATGTTTTATATCTGACTTTTCAAAGGTTCCAAAGATTATGGATAGGCCAAAAGTGATTCGTGGTCTATCATTTAAAATATTTGATGAAATGGAGTAAGTTTAGAAAAAAGCTGAAAAAATTAGGGGCAACGAGCTCTAGAGGACTTCATTCAGAGCAAATCATAAACTCTTTGGAAGAGAAAACACAATTCGATCTTTCCAAAAATGTGTTCCTTGAGGCACAAACTTTTTCAGAGTATGGGCAGAGGGAATTCATGGTCAAATAAGTTTGAGACACAATGAACAGTAATTATTCCTCTTAAATGTACATTCAACAGAAAAAGAAGAACTATGTTTATCTTTGCTGTTTTCAACCCTTATACAAAAACACTCATTTAAGATTCTTTTTTTTAAAAAACACTGATTGATATCCCAGGGATCAATCTAGAGTTCTGTTGAATACACTGTCAATTGCTTAGATTGAAAAAGTATTCCGTTTGTAGTGAGTAGAAAGTAGGAAGCCATTATGTCAGATTTTCACAGCGTCCTTCAAAAGAGTGTTCTAGGAAACCTCTCAATGACAAAGTTTTCCTATATTGATTTCCATTTTGTTCAGTACTAAAGATGGATCTTTCATCAGCAAGAACTCTGGAAAAGATGATTAAGATGGGAGATTTACCCTCTCTGAACTAAAAATTATTAAAATTTAATTTAGGTTTAATTTACTTTATATGTTTGAAGGTTTTGATTTGCATTTCTCTAATAACCAGTAATGATGAACTTTTTTTCCATATGTTTTTTGGCCGCATAAATGTCTTCTTTTGAGAAGAGTCTGTTCACATCCTTCACCCACTTTTTGTTGGGGTTGTTTTGTTCTTGTAAATTTGTTTGAAGGTGATATTGTTATAGTCATAGCTTTAATTTTTTTTTAACATTTCAAGAAGTCTCAGATACCCACTCTCTTGACCAAGAGAGAAAGGGATAGAATTACAACAACGTTTTTTGGTGATTATGTGACTTTCTCTCGCTAAGTATGTCCTGGCAGGAATAAAAGGGTTTAGAATCACTGGGGTGGTGGGCAGCTGTAATGAGGTGGTTTAGAGTCAGACTCAGCCTTTTCTACTGGTTTTGAATGGTGAACCCATAGGAGGTGTATTATTGCATTTTTCTGAATAGGAGTTTCTCCGTCTGGATTGCAAGGATGTATTACTGCCTATCTTAGAATGCAGAATAGTAAAATTAGAAATTCTACTGGGAATAGTAGAATTAGAAAATGTAGGTAAAGTGCTTGGTACATACAGGTGCTCATCAAATATTGGTTAGTTTATATTTTTTTCCTGCACAGCAGTGATTCTCAACTGGGAGCAATTTTGTACCACCAGTCACACACCCAGAGGACACTTGGTGATAATATCTGGAGGCATCTTTGGTTGTCATAGCTGAGGGGAAGTGCTATTGGGACCTGGTGGGTAGAGGCCAGGGATACTGGTAAACATCCTGCATACACAGGAAAGCCCTCATAACAAATAATTATCCAGTCTCAAATGTTGACAGTGCCAAGACTGAGAAACTCTGCTCTATAGCAAGGTTAATGACACACTGTCTGCTTCCACTACCAAAGCAGACGGTATTTAGCTATTCCAGCACAGATCAGAGCACGTAGAGGCATCTCTTAAGGGGAAAAGAAATAACACCTTTGGAGACCAGAAGCATTCAAAACCATGAAAGTTTAAATTCTGAATACTGTATTCATTTTAATCAGTTAGCAGTAATGAATGTACTGTGTTACTTATAAACCAAAGTCAGTGACAAAGAAAACTCCAAGAAAAAGAGACTAGAAAGTGTTCTGCAGACTCAGCAAGTTAAAAATGTTGAACTTCCTTTTCCCCTTTTTGGCCATGGAGCATGTTTATTTCCCTATGGAGTTAGAGAATCCACCAGTTGATTTCAAGAAAAAGATCTACCATATTGTATGTCTAAGCTGTGCTTTTTTCTTTGAGAAAATCAGGCATTAAAATCCATGTCACGAAACTGGGAGACATTTTGGCTTTCAACACAGATATGTTAATAACACTAGACACTTTGAGATGCCATGCTTCCTACCAGAAAATAGTAATAAAGGGATTAAAAAAGAGTAAAGTGTGTGTGTGTGTTTTGTGTGCACATGTGTCATTTCCCTTGTATGCACACACACTGAGTAGTTGCTTGGAGATGTTGTATATAGCATCATTTAAGTTGGCTGTAGCTCACATCACCAATAATTTGGAAAAACTTTAGGAAGGACAGAGGTTTATTATTTTTTAAATATGGTAAGTTACAAGCAAAAGTAGAGAGGCTTCTTATAGGAACAGTTTGATTTACCTGTAATGCAACTCCAGTGAGACAGCAAGATAGAGTATTGGTTTCTTCTTACAGTTTTGAGCTCCACAAACCGTTTGAAAGAAACTAAGGAATCAAGGTGAAAGAAGAGAGAGTAAAATTTTTAATAGATAAGCACTTACTTATAAGGAAGCATTTCTTTTGAAAATTGGAAGATATATAGAGAAGCCCTAAGGCATTCTCACACATGGAATAAAAAACAAATGTAGGTGTTTTCAAGGAGAATAAGAAGGTAGCAGGATCCAGTGAACTCATCTTTTACTCAGTTTCTGATTAGATGAATACACACAGAAAGGCAATCTGCTAGCGTCCTCCCAACCTAGAATGCAGACATCTTCAATGTGGGCATTGATGGCATTCTTTACCCTCAGCAAGGAAGAGTTGTTCTGAGCTGTTCATTTGGATTTTAGTGCCTTTTAAGGCCAGATTCCCTTTTGATTTTTCCTTTGCTTGTTAGAGCTGAGATTCCAAAAAAAAAAAAAAAAAGTAAATGTATTCGCTTGAGCCCTGATATAGTGGCTTTTCAAATTGTTATATTAGGTCTTCATTATTGTAGCTCTGGGAGCTCAGGAATATCACTTCCTCTTTCAATGCCTCATTTTCTTCATCTGTAAAAAGGGATATTATTATTAACAGTGGCAATCCCAGGGAATAGTTTATGGGAATTAGATGTGAAGCTCTGAGCACAGTGTCTGGCACACACAAACCCCCGCATTGCTTGTTGTGGTTGGTATTAATTTTATTTTTAGTATCATTATTATTTAGGACCTCTAATTACCTCTATAGATGAGACACTCAGTGTCATCCAAACAGTCATCAAACATTTGTTATTACACTATGACATTCTACAGAATTTCCCAGGCATTGAAATTTTAGAGAAATTATAAAACAATCTGCCATCAAGGAGCTTGCAACAGGAATGGAGGCAGGCACGGAGGCATGATAGCATTATCACGCACATGCGGTGTGGCTATCCTATCAGGCCAGCAGCAGAAAGGGATATCAAAAAAGGATTGTTGCAGGAGGTGCACTGGAACCAGGTCATGATATATAATGTAGTTTGGATGTTTGTCCTCTCCTAACTGATGTTGAAATGTAATCCCTGGCCAGGCACAGTGGCTCATGCCTGTATTCCCAGCACTTTGGGAGGCCAAGGCAGATGGATCACGAGGTCAAGAGTTCAAGGCCCTCCCGGCCAAGATGGTGAAACCCCGTCTCTACTAAGAAATAAAA
This sequence comes from Theropithecus gelada, assembly GCF_003255815.1. Classification (NCBI taxonomy): domain Eukaryota; kingdom Metazoa; phylum Chordata; class Mammalia; order Primates; family Cercopithecidae; genus Theropithecus; species Theropithecus gelada. The sequence goes on from NC_037688.1 coordinate 17,163,886, forward strand.
AGTACAAAAATTAGCCGGGTGCGGTGGCAGGCACCTGGAATCCCAGCTACTTGGGAGGCTGAGGCAGGAGAATCGCTTGAGCCTGGGCGGCAGAGGTTGCAGTGAGCCAAGATCTCGCCACTGCACTCCTGTACTCCCGCCTGGGCGACAGAGTGAGACTCTGTCTCAAAAAAAAAAAAAATCCCACCAACAGTGTAAAAGTGTTCCTATTTCTCCACATCCTCTCCAGCACCTGTTGTTTCCTGACCTTTTAATGATTGCCATTCTAACTGGTGTGAGATGGTATCTCATTGTGGTTTTGATTTGCATTTCTCTGATGGCCAGTGATGCTGAACATTTATTTTTTCATGTGTCTGTTGGCTGTATGAATGTCTTCTTTTGAGAAATGTCTGTTCATATCCTTTGCCCACTTTTTGATGGGGTTGTTTGTTTTTTTCTTGTAAATTTGTTTGAGTTCTTTATAGGTTCTGGATATTAGCCCTTTGTCAGATGGAGTAGATTGCAAAAATGTTCTCCCATTCTGTAGGTTGCCTGTTCACTCTGATGGTAGTTTCTTTTGCTGTGCAGAAGCTCTTTAGTTTAATGAGATCCCATTTGTCAATTTTGGCTTTTGCTGCCGTTGCTTTTGGTGTTTTAGACATGAAGTCTTTGCCCATGCCTATGTCCTGAATGGTACTACCTAGGTTTTTTTCTTGGGTTTTTATGGTATTAGGTCTAACATTTAAGTCTCTAATCCATCTTGAATTAATTTTCGTATAAGGAGTAAGGATCAGTGACAGACTGGATTAAGAAAATGTGGCACATATACACCATGGAATACTATGCAGCCATAAAAAAGGATGAGTTTGTGTCCTTTGTAGGGACATGGATGCAGCTGGAAACCATCATTCTTAGCAAACTATCACAAGAACAGAAAACCAAACACTGCATGTTCTCACTCATAGGTGGGAACTGAACAATGAGATCACTTGGACTCGGGAAGGGGGACATCACACACCGGGGCCTATTATGGGGAGGGAGGAGGGGGGAGGGATTGCATAGGATTTATACCTGATGTAAATGACGAGTTGATGGGTGCAGCACAGCAACATGACACAAGTATACATATGTAACAAACGTGCACGTTATGCACATGTACCCTAGAACTTAAAGTATAAAAAAAAAAAAAAAAAGAAAAGAAATGTGATCCCTAATGGTGGAGGTGGGGCCTAGTGGGAGGTGTTTGGGTCATAAATGGCTTGGAGCCCTCTCCCTGCTGATGAGTGAGTTCTCTGTTAATTCACTTGAGAGCTCATTGTTTAAAGGAGCCGGCATTTCCTCCTCTCTCTCTTGCTCCCTCTCTCACTGTGTGACACACAGGGTTCCCTTTGCCCTACTCCATGACTGGAAGCTTCCTGAGGCCCTCACCAGAAGCAGATGCTGGCACCATGCTTCTTGTACAGCTTGGAGAACCATCAACCAAATTGACCTCTTTGTAAATTACCCAGGCTCATGAACTTTTTTATAGCAACACAAAATTGACTAACACACTGTACAAACAAATCAGCCAGGAGAAGTGGGTTCAGTAGGGTATGATATGGTGATGGAGGGAAACAGCATAAAGAAAAGCCTAGAGATCATCTACAGGGCTTCTCAACTGCCACCGGTTGATGTATTTCAGCCTCAATTAATTGTGAAAAAACATAATAAGTGCCCTTCCCTTTTACAGGACAGGTAAAATATCCTAATATGACATGCATAACCATATTCAATCTTCATCATTCCCTTAATTAATGAATTAATCTATTTAGAGACAGGGTCTCACTGTGCCACCCAGGCTGGAGTGCAGTGGCGTGATCATGGCTTGCTGCAGCTTCGACCTCCTGGGCTCAAGTGATTCTCCTGCCTCAGCTCCCCAAGTAGGTGGGAACTACAGGCATGCACCGCCACTCCCAGCTAATTTTTGCATTTTTTGCAGAGACGGGGTTTTGCCATGTTTCTCAGGCTGGTCTTGAATTCCTGCGTTCAAGTGATCCACCAACCTTGGCCTCCCAAAGTGTTGGGATTACAGGCGTGAACCATCCCGCCCAGCCTATTTGTTATTATTATTTTAATTTTACAGCTGTGAAAACCAGGGCCACAGAGAATGTAAACTTCTTGCCCAAGATTTCAGGGGCACTAAGTTGCAGAGTCAGGGTTTGAAACCTACCCAGTCTCTGCTTGTAACCTACTTGAATAATACAAAATACTGTGACTAAATAAGTGTCCTTTAGTTTTCAGCCAAGGCCACAGAAATCAGACCCAGTTCTTTCTGGCATCAATGGCCTATTTGCAAGTGTGGTGCAGTGCCTAGGCCATCTGTTGTGAGGCTAACAGACCACGCTTTTCCCATACCTTGTAGGCAGGGTGAAGAGCCCATAGAGAGAGCTGAAGCTCTTTCCTGAAATCCCTCAAAGACTGTGAAAAATGTCAGAGGATCTGTCGGTCTTCATCAGCAATGACTTTATTATCACGCCTTCTGGTGCCTCTTATACCCTCGGTTACTGAAAGAGACCTGAACAATCGGATCAACACAGCACACATGCGGTGAAGCAGAGACATCCCAATTAGCCAGGGATGCATTCCTTCTGCATTTTCCCAAGCTAGCACTGTCAGACGTAGGAAATAAAAATACAATACATTTAGTTAAATTTCAATTTTAGATAAACAATGAACTGTTTGGGGGAGGGGGGTAGGTAAGTCCCATGCAATATTTGTGACATATTTATATTTAAAAAAAGTATTTGTTGATTTTCTGAAATTCAAATGGAATGGAGCCTCCTGTATTTGGCAGTCTCACCCTAAGCATTAAGAAGGGGAAGAAGAACAAATGTTATCTGGAAAGAATTCAAAGATGCATCAACAATTTGAGCCGAATGCACGGACATTCAGAAAATACCTATTTTGTGGAAATGGTCGTACTCAGGGTTTCATACATAGAATTTCCATTTCAAAGCAGCTTACAGTCTAGTTGAGCAGCTGAGAGAATGAGAGACAGTTGTGGGGAATGTGACGGGGGGTTCTGTTCCTGTCTGCTTCAGAGCTATTTCTTGGCCTGCCTCTGCTGTAATCTGCCAGCTATAAGGACCAAATTGTTGCAGGTGCTTTTCAGATCTGGGATCAGCTGGCTTCTGGCTGGGCTGTTTCACTGGGGACACTGGTCAGAGATCAGGCTGTGGGAGAGGTCTGTGTTCCTTATATTTCACTGTCTGGGGTCACATCTTTTCTGTGCCTCCAGCTGCCTCCAGAGGCTTATGATACTTCAGGTGCACAGGTCCCTACCTATGGGACAGCCCAGGAGTGGCCCAGCTTCCCTTTCTTACACAGCCCCACCCTGATTGCCCCCCCAGCTCCTCCTTCACTCATGTAGCTCTCTGTATTAAATTCTCTCTGCTTTAAATATTCTGCTTCAGAGTGGTCTCTATTTTTTTTTTTGTAGTGGTCTCTATTTTTCTAGTTGGGTACTGAACAGTAGAGCGCTATAACTGATATGGAAAGAAGAGCTGGGAGGAGCTATCTTCCTTGCCTAGGAGGGAGTGGAGAGTTAAGTCTTCCCAAAAGACATGAAGCCAGAATTTAGGGTCCTAATAATAGTTCTTATTTATTCATTTTAGGATGGTCTGGGGACTGTGCTAAGTGTTCTTGCTGGTTGATTTTATGTAACTTGACTCGGTCACAGGGAGCTCAGATATTTGGTCAAACATGATTCTGGGTGTGTCTGTGAGGGTGTTGCATTTGAATCCATGGACTCAGGGAAGCAGATTGCCCTCTCACATGTGAGTGGGCCTCACCCAATCAGTTGAGGACCGAATAGCATGAAAAAGCTGAGTGAGGGAGTATTCCTTCTGCCTAATTGTCTTTTGGCTGGAAATTATTTTTCTGCTGTCTTTGGACTAGAACTACACCATCAGGTCTTTTGGTTCTCGAGACTTTGGACTTGGACTAGAACTATATCTTTAGAATTAACTCTGCTAATTCTCTGTAGTGCTGACTGTAGATCTTAGACTTGTCAATCTCCATAATTGTATGAGCCAATTCCTTCAATTCCTTATACTAAATCAGTCTCTCTCATCCAGTCTCTCTCTTTCTATACACAATCTCTCTCTCTCTCTCTCTATATATATATATACACACACACACGTTATATATATAGATACAGTCTCTATATATACGTATGTGTGTATATATATATATGATAGTTCTGACTAATACAGTGTTCTTTATGCCTTAGCATGTTTAACCCTTAGACATTATCCTCCAAAGTGATATAAGTAATCCCAATTTACAGATGAGAAAAGTAAGGGCTCAAGAAAGATGAGACACTTGTCCAGAATCAGGCTGTAATGATGTGAATACAGATTTTCCTGGCTCCAAATGAGATGTTGTAACAACTATTATACAGGGAGGAGTCATGTTTGCTGGGGAAGACCCATGAGGTAGGGGACTGAGTCATCCGAACTTACAGCAAGATCAGCTCTCACATTAGTAAGAGTTCTCCCTCTTCCTCCCTCTCTCCTTCTCACATGCCCTCTTTCCCAGACTGGGTTTAGGGTGTGACTAGGATACTTGTAGTGTAAGAAGATGGGTTGAAGTTCAATCACCCAGGATGTCTGTAGTTCACTTTTATTGCCCTGCATTTGGCAATACAAGCATGACTACAGCCCAGAGACACTGAAGTTCCTGTGTGTATTGCAGAAAGAAGATTAACCTGGTTCCCAATGATGTTACTCAAGGGGGCTCAGAATCAAAACTGCTATTTGTGCTTTTACCACTAATATTCACTTTGTTGACACTCAATTTGGAGTGGCCTTTGGAAATCAGTCACATATATTCTTTTATGAACCCAATCATGCATTTAACTTGTTTTCCAAATGTTTATTGAACACCGACTATATATATATATATTTTTTTCGAGGTCCATTCTCCATTGATTATTGGTTCATTCATTTAACTGAGTACTCACAGTCTTCAAAATGTTATTCTATAAGGCAATCACTTATTAACATGAGTTAAGTATGTAATCGATAATAATGCAAACTATAAGGTACATATACAAAATATAATAATGGTGGTGTGAGTTATACCACTACCCAAATCCAGAAGACATTGTTCCAAACATTAAAATCAATAACATATATGTAGCTAGTTCTATCCTTGGATCGCCCCCAAAATAGTTAAATAATTCACACAAAAACTCTAAACATTTTAAAAATAGACTTTCTATATCTGTATTGCAGTTATATTAATGTTTACCTTTTCCAGTAGTTTAAAATAAATACATATTTATTATGGAAAAACTAAAAATAAGTTTGAGATTGGTATCTAGATTTTATATAGTATACCACAGTTACATATCAGCAGTTCATCGGAGAAATTTTTTTTGAAGTTCTGATACCAATTTTTTATTATACTTTAAGTTCTGGGACACGTGCAGAACGTGCAGGTTTGTTACACAGATATACACGTTCCATGGTGGTTTGCTGCACCCATCAAGCCATCATGTATATTAGGTATTACTCCCAATGCCATGCCTCCCCTAGCCCCCCACCCCCCGAAGTCCCCAGTGTGTGATGTTCTGCTCCCTATGTCCATGTGTTCTCATTGTTCAACTCCTACTGATCAGTGAGAACATGTGGAAACAGTGACTATATTTAAAGTCATGCATATATTGTAGTTTTCCAATGAGTCAGGACATTTGAGACACGAAGATTCTGAATCTAGACCTCACCATGGTACATACAAGCCCATGGCTTTGACATTCTCCCAATACCCTTTGGTCACCTGATGAAATAGGTGAGGTACTAAAGTTTGATCAGACATTAAAATATTAAAAGGCCTTTTTAAGGCCTTATCAAAGATTTAGTATATCTTTCTAAATGAACTAGGAAGCCACCCTTTGAAGCATCTGCTCAGAGATGGAGTATTACCTGTCAAGCAGTAGAAGGAAGTGGCAATGCAAAGATTTAAAAAAATGTAAGGTCCACTTTGGGAGCTTGAGATGGGAGGATCACTTGAGCCCATGAGTTAGAGAATAGCCTGGGCAACATAGGGAGACCTTGTCTCTCTACATAAAATTTAGAAAGTACCTAGGCATGGTGGCATATGCCCAAGTTCCATGCTACTTGGGAGGCTGAGGTTGGAGGATCACTTGAACCCAGGAGGTCAAGGCTGCAGTGAACCATGATCACGTCACTCACCGCAGTCTGGGTGACAGAGCAAGACCCTGTCTCAAAAAACAAAAACAAAAACAAAAAGACCAAACAAACTAAGGTCCAAGGGAAATAAAAATGTAGCAATAGCGGAAAGATTTTGGATAGTCAAGAAGCATAGGCAGCCTTAGCCTCCCAAAGTGCTGCGATTACGGGCATGAGCCACTGCGCCTGGCCTGGGGAAGAACTTTAAAAAGACACAAGAGGGAGCAGGGAGACTGGTCAATTGGCTGCTGTACTGATTGGGGTAAGAGGTGATTAGGATCCAAATAACACAGGGGCAAAGACGCAGAGACCCACAGTAAGGCATCTCTTATTTGATAGTACATAAAATCCGCAGTTTAAGTCAGTGAGTTGCCAGTCCTTGAAAAATGGGGTTCCAGTCCTGCCAATGGTGCCGGTATTCCACTTTCCAAGCCCAGCCTGATGCTGACTTAATATTTCCCAGTTTTTGTGTAAACGCTTGCTACTCCAAGTGTGGTCTGCAAAACAGCAACATTGACATGATGTTTAACTTCTGAGCTGATCAACATCAGACCAACTTACCAGAAATGCATGCTCTTCGGTCCCATTCCAGACCTACTGAATCAGAATCTGAATCCTCAGCTGAATCATATGCACGTTAAAGCTTGAAAAGCCCTGGAAAAGCCACTCAGATTAACGCAGGCATCTTTACTTACTATTATTTGCAGCTTGTTGGCAATCAACAAATAAAAACAACCTCATCTCAGAAATACATAACTCTTTAGAAGAATCAGATCAATTGCAAAACAGTTAAAAGTGGTAAAAGCCCTCAAAATGTTGATTATGAAATATGGGTAATGTAAGTAGCAGAACAAACTGCATGGCTCTGTAATTATCAGTTTTACTGAGAAAAGAGCAGCTGTTTTTTTTTTTTTTTATGTCTCATTTTTATTTTTAAGTTGTCCAGTTTTATTTGTTTTCTGGTGTATACACCATCAACAATCAGCTGCAAGAACATTCCCCTGAAGAGTGCTTTCTGTCAGGCTAGGAGTGATGGCTCACACCTCTAATCCCAGCATTATGGGGGGCTAAGGCAGGCAGATCACATTAGGTTAGAAGTTCGAGACCTGCCTGGCCAACATGGTGAAATACCATCTCTACTAAAAGTACAAAAATTAGCCAGGCATGGTGGTGGGCTAGTCCCAGCTACTCTGGAGGCCAAGGCAGTAGAGTTGTTTGAACCGGGGAGGCAGAGGTTGCAGTGAGCCAAGACCATGCTACTGCACTGCAGCCTGGGTGACAGAGCGAGACTCCATCTCAAAAAAAAGCGGTTTCTTTCATCACCATGTTTCCTTAAGATCCATATTAGTATGGTGATGCTAGAGCTGGTGGTCACATATTGTGATTTCTAAGTGAAGAGCTGTCACACATAAATTTCTTGCCTTCCTAAAAGCTTTATTGTTGGGTTTAAGCATCTTGTTTGTCAATACATGGATAATGTGTTCGCTGCTGTTTAGTTCTTTAATTGTGAGTAATTTCCCACTGTGGAATAACTAATTGGACCAATGCTTAAATTAATCAAAGGGTACCATTTTTGATCAAAAGTTGCTGGCAATAGTAACCAAGACAGTGCAGCATTGATACAAGGTTAATAAGCTTTTTTTCTTTTTTTTAAATAGAGAAAATTAGAGTGCCTATAAAAAACTCATTTACATATGACCAGTTGATTTACCGAAAGGTCCTACTGTGATAAATGGTCCTGAATTAGTTAGATATATAGATCTGTTAGATCTTAGATATCAATCAATGAGATCAATTAGACAGAGATTAAATACATAGAATAAGAAAGAAAATAGTCCCTGAGTCCAAGAAAAATTTTAGAGATTCTGGAAGACAGGGTACTTATAATAATGTTTTTTTACTTTAAAAAAGAAGTACTTTAATACTTTAGTGCTGAAGTTCTAAAGAAGAACTACCAAAGTACTAAACTGAACAGCATTTTGGAGTTTAGTCCTAAACTTGCCATTCTTCCTGTTTTCATTTTGTATTTTTCACTTACTGTTCTCAAATTGCTAAATCAATCTATGTAGATCTGCCTCTGTCCTGTTTCAGCTCAGATTTTAAGTTTTGTTGTCCAATTATTCACTCTGGATCTTCCATATTGTGCTTACAAATAGCTCCTGAAGCACATATTTTCCTTCTTGTTTTAACGTTGCTTCACATCACCCTATCTAGCCTGTATGGGACACCCAACATTCTGACTAATCTTTCACATATACGACCTTAATGTTAGGTCTCTTAGGATTGAGAGATACTCTGCACTGAAAATTCAGCTGGAGCTTCAGAGTGTGAGAGTGGATGATTGTAGTGGCAATCTGTTGTAATTTTGTAGGAAATCTTGCGGAATGAAACTTTCTGACTCTTTAAGTATGTACGTGGCAGATTGTATTATCCTAAATTCTTTTTTCTAGGAACAAGACTTCTCACCCCTATCCATTGCCATGATGGTTTCTTTCAGTGGGAGAAGTGTTATTTAATATTTCCCTATTCCATTCTTAGGCTTTTCCCTATAACTTGCTTTGGTCAATATAATGTAAGCTGAAGTAGCATATACCGTACCAGGCCAAAGCTTCAAGTCATTTAGAAGAAAAAAAAAAATCTCTTGCTCTTTATTCTCTATCTTGAATGTGGCATATCACAAATAGAGATGTTCCTTCAGCGTAGATCCCAGAATGGAGAAGAGACATGGGCAGACACAGAGCCATAGTCTATCTACAACTGATATCACAAATTTCACAAATGAGAAACATTTGTTGTTGTGAGCTTTGATTTTAAGGTCTTTTTTATTGCCGGATAATCAAGCAATATCTGACTAATACACGGCACTTTGAGTGAGGCTCATCCCAACACCAGGTATGAGAGTCAACATACAACTCATCTAGGTTAGCCAAGCATTGCAACTCTCTGCACACAACTACTTGCTTGGGAAATGGAAAATGGAACTTAAATCAGGTTGGTGGGATTTAATATTGGAACTTCTGTTGGTGTTATTTAAAATAGCCACTTGTTTTTATTCACGAGTTACTGAACTGAAAAGATTAAACACAGAAATTACAGAGAACACCAAGAAGGGCAGCCTGTCTGAGTGAGACGTTTACACAATAGAATTTAGAATCAATAGGTGAGTAAGCATGTCAAATTCCTGATGACATGATTATTCAAAAGTCCATCTGAAGTCTCTCCCCAAGCTTTTCACAGCAACTAAGTATCCTGACCAATAACATAAGAAATGTGTGTGTAATAAAATTTGGTTATTTGAGGTACAAATTGTCAAATCGTAACTACTAGATGTGTGTGGATAATGTATTTTTTTTTTTTTGTAAAAGAAACTAATTAGGACAAAGAGTTTGTATAGATAATACTAAATTCTGATTATCATGATAATCTGATTATTGAAGTTTATTTTTCCTTGATATTTAAAAATAGTATAATGCAGAAGGTGTATAATAAGAGACAGGAAAAATACATACATGTTATTCTTTGGATTAGACTTATGTTGAACCTTACTCAGTGGCATAAGAGAAATAATTTAAAGGTGGAATATGGCTGTGTTCAAAGTTGATCAAGGGAGTCCAACCCACATTTACACAAATACACCGAGAATAAGGTATTGCCAATATTGAGGATTTCTTTTTACTAGTATATATTCAGCTGTAATAGTAACATGAATTATATAGTAAACTCTTTTTGAAAATTTCACAACCATTTAAAAAATATTTCAAAACAAATACCACACATTTTGTTGATGAACGGCCTTAAGCCAATTCTATGAATAATTAGGCAAAAGTATTTTTCTTTCAGTAACATATAGGTAATTTAAAGTATAGTGGATGAAGGCAGATGAAAAAAGTTAAAAATTTAAGTAACTTTCTATGTTGCCTTAATCTCCTCTTCTGATTCAATTAATTCTGGCCTAAATACTCTAGTTTTATTTTTTAAGCATGCACATTCCTGCAACCACAAATAGTTTGGTCTCAATTAATGTAATAGTCATGACCCACTTTGACTGGGATATCAAGATATCAGGGGGAAGGAAGGTTTCTAAACTTTAATAATCCAGATGATTGCTTCAGCTCTCTTACTTTGCTGATGAATCTAGCCATAATTAACCAATTAAATCACATCAGTATTTCACTTTTTCCCTAACCTTAGAATTTAGAGAGATGAAAGAGGGAGAAAGACTAGAGAATCTATCTAAACATGAATGTCATTCCATTATAGAACCTTATTAAATGCATTTAAATGTTTTAATTTCTAGCACTCTGTTGTTCATAATGAACTCTGCAGGGATTGAAAATGAATTTTTTATTCTGAGATTTTCGTCCCTTTTGCATTGCAGAGAGCATTCCTCTTGAATTTCCAGTAGATAAAATAAAACGTATTTTAATATCACATCAAGCCAGTCCCCTGGGGAGACAACTGTCAAAAATTCATAGTGTCTTTAAATCACTTTAATTACATTTTGCTGAAAGTAACATAATATGTAAGAGACTGGTTGTTTAACTTTGTTGATGCCATAGTGTTTTTCCTACAGTTAAGCTATATGCTGTCCAAGTAAGATTGAGTCGTTCAATTAGGCTGAGGTTCAGGGTGAATGGAGATACACAGTAAGAGATGGGTTTAAAAAGTAAGATTCAGACCAGAATATAAAGCTCTTTGAAGGCTATGTGAAAAATTTAAAATTCAGGGACAAATACCATATCTAAGAACAAAATAACTAAAATTAATGTAATTCTTACTAGTGCCTGATACATATTATGCACTTTACATATCTTACCTCCGTTAATGTTCACAATAGTTCTTTTAGATAGTTACTGCTACTATAATTGTCATAGCTATAGAAACTGAGGTTTAGAGAGTGTAAGGTCACACAAGTAATACATTTAATCCATAGAGTCAGATATCAGTTCTTTCTATACTTTCTATACTTTGTAAATGATTAAACTTGAATTTGTACTAAGACGTTCTACAGTCCATACTTCCTGGGGAAAGGGAATGAGAAGAGCTTGTCTATTTGCATTCTAAGGTTAGTGATGGCAGTCATACAGTTGGATACGGGGGAAAAAATAATAATTAGTTGAGTGTCAGGATTCTGAAGAACCACTTGGCTGAGTCTCACCTGAGACCAATTGTGGGATGGGTTTGTGTCTAGGGAGATGTGAAGGCCTGTGAAAGGAGGAAGAACTACCATAACTAAACCTAATGGAACCCCACCCATCACCATGTCATCCAGGAATGGAAGCAACACAGCCTTACAGTAAGCGTCCCATTGATGTAGGCCTCACCTCCTTTGCCTTTCAGAATTCCACATTGTCACCATATGAAAGGACATTTACCACTTCTACTCTTCTAAACCCAATGTATCAATCTGCCAGTCCATTCCCAATGTCATCCCAGAAACTCATAGGTAACACTCCTCCGAAAACTTTGATGCTTTTGCTGCATCTATTGAGATGATCACTTGATTTATGTTTGTTTAATATGGCATATTACATTGTTGAGATTTGAATGTCAAATCAACCTTATATTTCTGGATACGCCCAACATGGCCTAGTGTATAATCATTTTTATGTGTTCTTCAGTTCAGTTTGTGACTGTTAAGTATTTTTGTGGTTATATTCATAAGGAATATAGATTTTCTTTTGATGTCATTGTTTGGCTTTAGAGAAAGCTAATATTATTTTCACAGAATGAATTGGAAATGTCCCCTTCCTCTCTATTTTCTGAAAGAATTTTTAAAGGATTGATATTTTCTTCCTTGAATAGTTGATAGACTTCACCAGTGAAACCTTCTGTGTAGGAAGATTTTAAATGACTAATTCAATTTATGTACATGTTACTGTCCTACTCGAATTGTCAGTTTCTTCTTTAGACAGTTTTGGTAATCTCAGTTTTTTAAGAAATGTGTTCATACCATCTAAGTTTTCTAAGTTGTTGTCATAAAGTTGTCGACAGTAGTCCCTCATAAATTTATAATTTCTGTAGGGTCAACAATGATATTCTTTCTTTCATTCCTAATTTGGCAATGCGAGTCTTCCCTCCTATTTGTTTGGTCAATTAAAGAACATGTCAGTTGATCTTTTAAAAAGCAATTTTTGTTTTCACTTTTGTCTGTTATTTTTCAGTATTTCATTTCATTAGTTTTCACTGATATTTATTATATTTACTCTTTCTTTCTTTCTTTTTTTTTTTTTTTTTTTTTTAGATGGAGTATTGCTCTGTCACCCAGGCTGCCAGGCTGGAGTGCAGTGGTGCGATCTCGGCTCACTGCAAGCTCTGCCTCCCTGGTTCATGCCATTCTCCTGCCTCAGCCTCCCGAGTAGCTGGGACTACAGGCGCCCGCTACCATGCCCAGCTAATTTTTTGTATTTTTAGTAGAGACGGAGTTTCACCGGCTTAGCCAGGATGGTCTCGATCTCCTGACCTCGTGAGAAGAAGTTTATTTACAGGAGTGAGCCACCGTGCCCGGCTGATATTTATTGTTTCTTTTATCTGCTTGCATTGGATTTAGTTGGCTTCTGTTCTTATTTCTTTTTTCTTACCTTTTTGAGATGGAGTCTCGCTCTGTTGCTCAGGCTGGAGTGCAGTGTCATGATCTTGGCTCACCGCAACCTCTGCCTCCCAGGTTCAAGTGATTCTCCGGTCTCATCCTTCTGAGTAGCTGGGATTACAGGCGCCCGCCACCATGCCTGGCTAATTTTTTTGTATTTTTAGTAGAGACGAGGTTTCACCATGTTGGTCAGGGTGGTTTCCAACTCCTGACCTCAAGTGATCCACCTGCCTCGGCCTCCCAAAGTACTAAGATACAGGCGTGAGTCACCGCGCCCAGTCACTTCTATTTTTAAACTTCTCTTCCCAGGTTATCCTCTATGTGTGCAGAGTGACTAGTCAAAACATTGGTTGGAGGTTGTGTTCAAATGCTTTGAACCTGCCAGGCTTCCACTTTCTGAGGATGGATTTCCAGACTCAGGAATACATTAAAAACTTCAGGCCATGTTAAAATCTGGTGAGACTTTTACTTTCTGCTGAGATTTTCTGCATCTCTTTGCATGTCCACAGAGCATCCACTAACCAGCAACGTACCTGTGGGTTAAACCCTCTCCAATCTCTGCTGCCCATGTGCCCATCCTTGAATCAATCTGGGTTGTGTGACGAACTTCTCAAGCTTATCTCAGATGATTTCCCTAAGTCCATTGATTACTCCAAACAGGACCACAATCTCAGGCTAGCGGGAGCACTATCTCCGTATTTGCTTGCCTCTAAGATCTTCTCTGTAAACTGAAGTTTTTAAACTCCAAATCAAGTGAACCCCTTCTAGCAGCAGAAGCAAAGCTGTGGTTTTTGTGGTTCTGCCTTGCCTAGTTGAACTAGTGCTGTCACAGAGCTGGAGGAGTGTGTGTTGCAGGGTGGGGCACAGGGCTGGGGGGTAGGGGGGCGCGGTGGGGAGGGGGCTGCGCATGGAGCTAATAGAAACAGTTCAGAGCATGAATTCTGACTTGCTTCTTGCCTTTGGTCAAATTACAGATTTCTGAAATGGTTATTTTTGACTGTTTTGTCCAGCTTCAGAGTTGCTTTATGTGCAGAGAATTTCTAAACATCCCTGCTCTGTCATACTGGAAGTCTCATCTTATGCATAAGCCACAGAGTTGTCTCACCTTGAGGAAAGAGGGTGGTCTATTTGTGTCCCTGTGTTGTCATCATTTATGGACCAGCCTCGTTTCCACACACCATAACTTCCATCAGCAGGAGGCACTTCCCGGAAGAGGGTGACAGACAACGCTCAAAACAGCTGGTGCCTAGGGGCAAGACAAGCAGAGAAAAGGATCTGGGTAGATGCGAGAGTTAATTTTAGTTGTCAGCTTGACTGGATTACAGATTACCTGAAAGAATTGGTGAAGAATTAATTCTGGGTGTGTCTGTGAGAGCGTGTCCAGAGGAGATTGGCCCATGTGTCAGTGGACTGAGTGGGGAAGATCTGTCCTCAGTGTGGTAGACATCATGCGATCAGCTAAATAGAACAGAAAAGGCCTGAACAGAACAGAAAGACCATTTCCTGTCTCTCGGAGCTGGGATACACTCTTCTCCTGTCCTCAGTCATCAGAACTCCAGGCTCTCTGGCTTTTGGACTCCAGAATTGTACCAGTGGCCCACTGGGTTCTCAGGCCTTTCCCCTCAGACTGAGAGTTACACTACCAGCTTCCCTTGTCCTGAGACCTTTGGACTTGGATTGACCTATGCTACAAGCATCCCTGGGTCTCCAGCTAACAGGCAGCATGTCATGGAACTTCTCAGCCTCTATGACCTTGTGAGCCAATTCCCCCTAATAATTCCCTTCTCAAATATCTATATCTATATCATCCATATCTGTATCTTATCTGTAGCTATAGTCTTTTGGCTTATCTGTAAACCAAAAGACTGTATCTGTCTATAGTCTATCTCTGAAGAACCCTGACAAATACAGTGGGCTATCATTTATGCTTACTGTATTAGTCTGTTCTCATGCTGCTAATAAAGACATACCTGAGACTGAGTAATTTGTAAAGGAAAGAGGTTTAATTAACTCACAGTTATACATAGCTGAGGAAGCCTCACAATCATGGTGGAAGAGTAAGGGACGTCTTACATGGCAGCAGGCAAGAGAGCATGTGCAGGGGAACTCCCCTGTATGAAACCATCAGATCTCATGAGACTTATTCACTGTCACAATAACAGCATGGGAAAGACCACCCATGTGGTTCAATTACCTCCCACCAGATTCTTCCCACAACACATGAGAATTATGGGAGCTACAATTCAAGATGAGATTTGGGTGGGGACACAGCCAAACTGTATCACCTACTATATCACTTGAATACTATTCCTTGCCCCAGTTCTCACACTTGAAAAATGGATACGATGCCACTTTATTTGGTTTTCTCCTGTACATATTGAGAGTAAGAATTGTTTGAAGAATCATATGAAGAAAGTAATTGTCACGCTTTTTTTTTTTTTTTGTTACCATGACATTTATTTTAGAGATTTCATGGGCACTGAGTGGGCAAAGCATCCTAGTGTCAGAAAGTAGTACAATAATTATTACAGAAAGATAGCTCAAAAGACCAGGGATGTAAGGCAGCAGAATAATGTGTTTTTCTTTCCTCTCGCTAGTCCTCTCTTTTTCTTTCTTCCTCTCATTCTTCATCCTTTTTTTCCTTTTATAAAATGACTCCAAACCAAGATTCTCTTCTTTCTTGAGCTAAATCTTGAATAAATATTAACAATGTAAGAAGATATACTGTGATGAGCACCTGATTTGAATGATCAGAATTAGAATATGGTCTTTTTCAGGTCATTTCTTAGTTATATGACCTAGGCCACTTCCCTTAATTTTTGATGAAATGTGAGTCAATTTTATGTTGTGAAAAAGAAAAATGAAAAACAAAGGTAAGGATGTATCCCTTATATTATTTAGGACTCTACAAATGTTTCTGTTTAGTATCAGGCCTATGTTAGAGCCAAGACTTAAACAGTTTTCTTTCATGTCAGTCATCCTCTCATTATTCTAGCCTTCATTATAAAAGTGGGCCCTTTGGCTGGGTGCATTGGCTCACCCCTGTAATCCCAGCACTTTGGGAGACCGAGGCGGGCAGATCACGAGGTCAGGAGATCGAGACCATCCTGACTAACATGGTGAAGCCCTGTCTCTACTAAAAATACAAAAAATTAGCCGGGTGTGGTGGCGGGTGCCTATAGTCCCAGTTGCTCGGGAGTTTGAGGCAGGAGAATGGTGTGAACCTGGGAGGCAGAGCTTGCAGTGAGCTGAGATCACGTCACTGCGCTCCAGCCTAGGTGACAGAGCGAGACTCCATCTCAAAAAAATAAATAAATAAAATAAAATAAAAATGAATAAATAAAAGTGGGCCCTTTGCTTAGTGGTTTTTTTTTTTTTTTTAATTAGTTGGTACAGTTTACGTCGTTTATTTATTTATTTATTTTGAAGTGGAGTTTTTGCTCTGTTGCCCAGGCTGGAGTGCAGTGGCATGATCTCAGCTCACTGCAATCTCTACTTCCTGAGTTCAAGTGATTCTCCTGCCCCAGCCTCCCAAGTAGCTGGGGTTACAGGTGCCCACCACCACATGTGGCTAATTTTTACGTTTTTAGTAGAGACGAGGTTTCACCATGTTGGCCAAGATGGTCTTGAACTCTTGACCTCAGGTGATCCACCTGTCTCCGCCTCCCAAAATGCTAGGATTACAGGTGTAAGACCCTGTACCCAGCCAGAGTTTAGGTAGTTTAGATATGCCTGGTAGTCTCACAGCTTCCCTCAAGAAGGAAGGAAAAAGTGAAGGACAGGGTGTCACTTTTTCACCTAGGCATGATCATGGCTCACTGCAACCTTGAACTCCTGAGCTCAAGTCATCCTCCTGTCTCAGCTTCTCTAGTAGCTAGGACTACTGGTGTACACTACTACGCCTGGCTAATTACAAACAATTATTTTGTAGAGATGAGGTCTTGCTATGTTGCCCAGGTGGCCTTGAACTCCTGGCCTCAAGTAATCCTCCCTTCTCAGCCTCCTGACGCACTGAGATTACAGGTGTGAGTCACTGCACCCGGCCAATTCATTGGTATCTTTACCTCAGCAACAACTGGATTGATGTCTTCGGTTTATATGTTTTATGCATTCAATTTACATTTAAGATTATGTTTAATCAAATGGTGATACAACAAATAAAATGTGAACACTACTGTCTTAGTTGAAAGCTGGCTTTTCAGGGCTCTTGATAGCCTGGAGACACTACTAGGTTATCTTGTAGAGATTGGGAGTCAGCCCCTTTCTGCTCATGACTGGGCACAAACCATAATAAGTGAGCCAGGGAATGGTGGACACCATTGTTTTTAGGAACAACCTGAAAAGAAGCAGATTGCTGATTGACTAACCTGGTGCCATCTTTCTCATTGGCCTTAACTTCAATTCATTCTTCTGTTCAATGTGGTCAGACAGTCTCAAGAAAGGCAAAACTGACTATATTTTCATGTAAGTAAATCCTACCTGGGAAGCCTAAACGGTACCAAGGTACAAATACCTACTATAATAACTCTCCAGGATATTGGACATTCCTACCTTTTGATGCTGTCTGGCACACATCATTTTATTGTATCTCTACAATAGCATTTATTGTTCTACCTTTGGCTTGGAAACAGTTCTACCTATCCAAAGGAAAATAAAAGCCATCCTTCTTCATAATTCATTCAGCAAGCATCATTGCTCTATTAGCAGAGCACTTACCCATCAGGGGAAGAGAAGTAAGAATAATTGCAAGTGTTTTCTAGTTCTAGAGATATGTATCTATAGATTTTCAGCATTACAGACCTAAGAACTGCAGGCTGTCCCCTAACATGTGTTTATTCTTCATATACTGTTTAAATTTCACACCTTTTCTGTCTGTTTCTTGCTTGGACCAGGCAAACAGGATAGTAGTATATTTAGCCAAACCATGTCAGTTCAAATAAAGAATTCAGAGTTATGTGGGAAATATATATACACGAGTAATTCTTTGAAAGCTCTTACTCTCCCACTAAAATGTCTTTCCCAAATATCCATTCAATTTATTCTTCAATTTCCACAGCTCCCTCTCCAATGTGATACGAAAGCCATTGGTACTGACAGAATACTAAAATCAAGCAAATAACAGCCACCCACTGTTTTCTCCATCACTTAGCTGGTTAAATGGCTATATATTTCCATCTCTTACATCCTAGGATGTAACTAAATAAACATTTTAAACTGGCAGTTTTAAATTTTATAGGATAAAAGCCTGACGTAAGTTCAGGTTTGTAGAGGGGAAAAACAAATGTGCAAGAATAATGTTTACAAATTTCTGAAACAAGGCTTGTCAGCAGGATGAAGTTGCTAATACAAGCCATTTTGGTCTGAATGGTTTATATCTGTTTGTAATAACTTGGATTTGTCTCCTGTTAAAATGTCACATGGATAAAGGCATAAATTCTAACAGCTGTGACCGGATTGTCATTGCTAAGAAACTCCGATATGGTGGATTTCTGTGTCAGAGACATCTACTTCACTGTCTTTCACTCAGAAGAATCCAAATATTCCCTTCCATCCTCAGGAAGACTAACAATAAGACACAGAAAAAGGCCCATGATTCTGACATCTCATCCCCTAAGTTTGTTGTTAACTGAGACGATTGGCACCAAATGTCTAACATTTTCCTGAGGAAGTTAACGGGGAAACTCACAATGAGGTCCCTTATTATTTTCTCAATGCAGCTATTCCATAAGCTGGGTGGAATTAATGACAAACTTCAGCAGGAATACACCAACAATCGTGATTTATTTTTAGTGTAACATAGAAAAATAGACAAAGAGAAGTGTTGGGTAGTCAATAGAAATAAACATGTGGAGAATAAGTGAGAAAAATGACCCAAGACATCCTAACAAAATAATACGAGATGATACTGAGTTGGAAACCTATTTATTGCTGGTAAATGTCATGAGAAATTGTATCCAGCTGAGACTTATACTTCATTCATATGCTCATCCATTCGTTTGTTCATTTTATCAATATATGCAAGGCACTGGAATTAACATTGGTAATGAAAAAATAAATAAGCCATGCTCTCTACCTTCCACACATCATATTTTATTGAACAATATATGCACAACTAACACTATGAGAAGTGTCATAGTGGAGATGAGTTTAAGAAGATCATGTGGTTAAAAGAGGGAGAATGGGCCAGACCTGGTGGCTCACGCTTGTAATTCCAGTACTTTGGGAGGATGAGGTGGGAGGATCACTTGAGCCCAGGAGTTCAAGACCAGCTTGGATAACATAGTAAGACCCCATCTATACAAAAAATACTAAAATTAGCAGGGTGTGGTGGCACATGCCTGTAGTCCCAGCTGCTTGGGAGGCTGAGCTGGAATCACTTGAGCCTAGGAGTCCGAGGCTGCAGTGAGCCAAGATTGTGCCATTGCACTCTAACCTGGGCTATAGAGTCAGACTCTGTTTAAAAACATATAAATAAAAGAGGGAGAGTACCTATGAGGGTCTAAGAATAAATCAAAGGGGAGATCACTGAGCCACATTTTGCAAAATGGGCAGGAATTTACTGGTTGGATGAAGCAGAGACAGTCTTCTAAGGAGATGAAATATCCTGAAGAAATGCTTAGAGGCTTTTGAATTCCACAGCGATCCCGGGGATGAAATCTGATTAGTCCAGGTGAGTTCATGTGCCCTTCCCTGAGCCAATCACTGTCTCTGCTTGAATGTTTTCTCTGATTAGACTGGCCTATAACATGTCATATAAAATCACATTGATGCCCTTTATTTTTTTTCATAGAGATGCAGCTGTGAGGGTTAAATCAGGTAATCTGTTGAAAGTAATTGACACAGGGACTGGCAAATAGTAAGCACTCCAAATGAAGTTTTTTTAAATAGTTGTTATAATGATTTTTTTTTTTTTTTTTTTTTTTTGATGGAGTTTTGCTCTTGTTGTCCAGGCTGGAGTGCAATGGCGTGATCTCGGCTTACTGCAACCTCTGCCTCCCAGGTTCAAGCGATTCTCCTGCCTCAGGTTCCTGAGTAGCTGGAATTACAGGTGCCTGCCACCTCGCCAGACTAATTTTTTGTATTTTTAGTAGAGACGGGGTTTCACCATGTTGGCCAGGCTGGTCTTGAACTCCTGATCTCAAGTGATCCACCTGCCTTGGCTTCCCAAAGTGCTGAGATTACAGGCATGAGCCACCACGCCTGGCCTGTTATGATGATTTTTCATATCATGAATGTTTTAATTAAAAAGAGTGACACATGCAACTAGCCACACTGCAGACCCTCACTGAGTGTCTCTTAGAGACCTGAACAGGAACATACTGGAAGAACAGCACTTGAACAGCCGTCACCACATCCCACAGGAAGCCTCCCTTGCTACCCTTAGTTCGGAATTAGTGACTCCTTTGTACTCTATACCTAGCTCCATCTGACCCTGTCATATTGTAATTGAAAAATTTATCCCATTAAACAGTGAGTTCCTCAAAGGAAGAAGTGCATCTCATTCATTATTTTATCCCAAACACTTGGGATATTGTTAGATACTAAATATGTCTGTTCAAAGAACTTATGAATAAGCACGTCAGAGAACACTTCATGGTGGAGATTCTACCTGAGCTGGGCCCCAAAGGATGAGAAGGGCTTTTGAAATGCAGAAATGGGAAAAACCACATTAAGGAGATGGAAATGCTCAAAATAAGCTCGGAGATGGAGCAGTGTCCAGCGTGTTTGAAAATGTCAGTTAATGAGATGCAACTGAAGGGAACAGTGAGTGAAGAAGATTGTAGGGCAGATCCCAAAAGACCTTGAATGCTAATGAGATTAGACTTTGTATTCTATGAAATACACAGACCTTGAGAGGTTTTCATGTGGGGATTGATATGGCCAAAATTCTTCATACATACACATGCACACAAATGCACATACACATACACACATCACCAGACCCACTCACACACATAATACAAGGCATTTACTTAGGACCTACTAAGTAGATGAAAGATGGGTTACACATATTAAAGAAGCAAAAGTCCCTGCTCCTAGGAGTTTATGATTTACTAAGAGGTGGATTTATGAAGAACCTAATGATGTGTAACTTTCAAGTTATTTGTACAGACTCCTTCTAAAAAAAATTTACATTGGTATCTAATTTTGTTTTTTTGAGAGAAGAGAAGCTTCCCTTTGATTTGATGGAACAAGAGCTTTAAAAATACCACTAGGGTTGAGAAACAGAAAGGAGCAGATTGTCCTGATGAGAATGTACCAATTACGAATAAAGAAATGGGCTTTGGAATTCTCCAATCCATAGGATTTTGAGTCCTAGGTTCGAGACCTCCTCAGGGACAATCTACCTTAGCCTTTCTGTTCTTTGGCTATATGAGCAAATAAGTGTTCCTTTAGTTTAACCTAGTTTGAGCTAATTATTCTGCCACTAGCAATTTAGGGTCTTTGTAGTTATTATTATTTAAATGATCATTTTATAAATGTGAAAACGAGGGCGCAGGGAGATTAAGGAACTTGCCTAAGGTCACACAACTAGTAAAAAAGGTGAACCAGGATTGAAATTGAGATCAGTTTAATTTCCAGAGTGTAAGCCTTTATATGGTGTGCAAATGGAGTCTCAATATTTTCATTGTAAAGGAAAATCGTTGAAGTAATGATTATGTCTTAATTATGTTTTTATCTCCACAACCACTGCTATAACACATAATAGGTACTGATGTAATGCATGCACAATCCTTGAACAAAGCTTAAATCTATAAATATTCCAGATCTACTGTCTTTTTGTTACCTTGAAATAAATAAGGATATCTGCATCATTCATGTTGCAAATATTTCTTATTTATGAAACCAAAATATTGTTTGTGTACACAGATATGCGAAATTGGTTACTGCAGAGAAAAATGTTTTGTTGTCAATTCTTATTGTACTTTTCTGCATTTTTGTCTCTCTACCATTTTTCTTTTATCAGCAAAATCTTTTCCAAGTGAGGGAAACAGTGAGCATTTTATAAACCTGCCTAGGGCTGTAAAATATGCATATACTTTTAATAGTGACAGAGGTATCTTTGGAACTTCCTCCAGAGTGAAATCTACTTCAGAAATTTGCATTTAACAGGCAAACATAATATTGTTGAAGAACACAGAATTATGAATTCATGGACATTTGAGTACTGGGGATACTTTATAATCCACACATCCATACTTCTAACTGTAATTTTTATGGCTATATTGTTGAAATTGCCCGAGATGGATGAAGCTAGCACTTTTACTATTAACTGTATTTGAGGGGTTTGTAGCAACTGCTCCATGAAAGCTCTTTGTAACTTGAAACTCACACAGGAAGTTTCAGGCCAAATAATGTGCTTTCTGCTTTAGGGTATGAATGTGTCACCTCTTGATGTAAATCTCCTAAAGTTGATTGGTCTTAGAAGTATTCATTTAATACAACATTCAAAAAGTCTGTTGCTTTAAAAATGAAAAATTGCAAGTGATTACTTTACAGCCCATTTAATTGCATTTGGAGATTTTCTGCCCCTAAAAATTCTCCTGGATAACCATATTAATGCTTTCCCCAAACACACTTTTGAGCAGAGTTTTATTATGGGTAGCACCTGACCTTTCAGCATAATTGCATGTGGTCCCAATTAATTGTTCTGTTCAGCTGTGCATGGAATAATAGGTATTCTAAAATGAGACTAATTATGCAGATGTCTGATAGAAAGGAGAATCTTAAGAGTGAGCTCTTTTGGGTGCCTGGAATTTAGAAAATAAGGTATAAAATGACACTTAATTAACTAACAAACCAACTGACATGACTGACTCCACAGGAGACTTCTAGTCAACACAATTCAGACAATTAGAAGACTTTTCCCTAATTGAAACACAGTAAGATGGAGCTTACAAACCAAACCGAATATTGCCACAAATCAACATGTTCATGCACATTTAATACAGGTCTGTTTAGAAAAATATATTTTAAAATTTTGGTTAACTATTTCCATTGCTTTAAAAATACATACTCCACTCATTTATATTTAACTCTCTTGATGCCTTTTAAAAATATTTTTATGAAGATTGTTATGGTATTGTAAAGAAAACACCAAGGTGCATGTCTTTAACCTAAATGTGATGCCAACTTGCTGTGTCATTAACTGATTTAAGGATTTCAGTAATTGTGTGACTAATTTAGGTTTCTCATATTATTTTCTCCTCCTCTGAAATGAATTGTTAGATTTTCTCTCTACTTGATTGTTGGAACAAACTGTTGAGGTAATGAGTAGAAAAGTTGGCACATAGTGTGGAGTGCTCTGAGGTGCTGGATATGAGGAGAAGGTGGAACTCGTGCCCATCACCCATCCTCCCTCATTGGTGTTAAACTGACCAAGACCTCCTGAACATTCCCCTCGGTTCGACTAAACTCTGGACAAGGTTCTTCCTAACTCTAGACCCAGATTTCCCTTTTCTTAGACCATTTTTTTAGAACATTCTCCTGTAATTGTATATTCTTTCTCTGCTTCTTGGAGATGTATGTAAATCTTTTTTAAAAGCCTCTATTGAAAATACAAAAATTAGCTGGATGTGGTGGCATGCACCTGTAGTCCCAGGTACTCAGGAGGCTGAGGCAGGAGAATCACTTGAATCCAGGAGGTGGAGGTTGCAAGGAGCCAAGATCGTACCACTGCAGTCCAGCCTGGGCGACAGAGTGAGACTTAATCTGAAAAAAAAAAAAAAAAAAACCTCTTGCAGTTTAGACAATGCAGGGATGTCTTTCTCAAGGATGTGGGACACATCTCTTTAAAATGTAAACATCAGTGGAGATAACACCCCTATCTCCCAGTTTCTGTGAAAGAGTAGGAACCTAAGTTTAGTGGGTGCCTTGCTCCAAGTTATAGAACTACCGCCTGTCACAAAGATAAAAGAAAGTTTACTTTTTAGGGGATTAAAGCTAATTAGCAAATGCAGATGACCTGTGTTCTCACTCCTGCACTCAAAATACTGCTCTTTGTTTCCGTGGAATGGAGTTCAGACTTCTCCCTGCCCCTTGCAATAGCCTTGAATAAAGTCTTCTTGCCCGTTTAACTTTGTATGGTGCAATTTTTGCTTTGACAGTCAGTCCCTACTGTCAACATCATGCTCTGCTACATACGACTATTTCCTGGAGTTGTTCCTTGCAGTTGCCCAATAGCTGTGTTGAACATATAGCCTAGTGTAGCGAAGATGTTGTTGATTTATATTATTTTGTTGTATTTCCATCATATATAATGCACATGATTTTTATGCCACACATCTCAGTTGTTTTCCTAACTGCAGTCATAATGCTAATAGCTTATATCTTTGTGTAAGGAAATTAACATTTGTGATGCTCCAAGGATGTGCCACATGAATTGTTTTGTGATCCACATATTTTATGGCAGTTGATCTTGTCTATATTCTTGTAAAGTGAGTAACAGTATCTCTATTGTGCAGATGTGGAAACTGGCAGGTTATTTAGTTGTACAAAGTCAATCAGCAGCAAGTGTTAAAATGCAAGGTAAGCTTGACTTCAAGCTTGAGGAAGAACCTGCAGACCTAAATTTGAGTCTTATCTTTCTCATTTAGTTCTACCTAATTAACCTACTTACTAATTAGCTCCCATTTTACCTATGGGAAAACCAAGGTATGTAAAATGTAATGAACTTTCCCCAAAGAGTATACAACTAATAATGATCTTGTATGGTTTTTGTGAGGCTGGAATGAAATGATGTAGGCAAACTGCTTAACAAAGATCCAAATGTGATAAGTAGCCAATAAATGTTAAATGTCATACTTAGTGGCAGTAAAAGTATACATTTTACTGTCTCTTCCTCTGGGAATGAAGAAACTACCAGGGCACCTCAATTCAGGGTGACTTAGAATCCATGGTACTGTCAGTATGACTTGTTGATTGTTTGAAAGACGGTGGATAAAAAACATTCCTTATACAAGGATATTCCATGACGAGGAGCAAACACTTACACTGAGTGTGTAGAAAAACTTGTGTAAGGTCCAATGATGCAAGTAAGTGTTTGTGAGAGAGGCGAGATGCCTTCTTCAGATGAAGGAAATCATCACCCTTTTTGGCTTGTTGAATTGGGAGTATTCAGTTTGGTTTTGAATCCAGTTCTGTTGAGCCAAATTCAAGGGCCATGACATTTAGCAAGATTTTAAATACTTTCAAATGCAAAGGCAATACTGTTTTTCACTTTTGGGGCATCAGAAATAAAATTCCTTTTAATTTATAGTTAATAAAAATAGTTCCCATGTTAATCCATTTCAGTATGTAAATAACTTTTAATGATTAACCTTTTGAATACATTTTGGGATTAACAGCCTAAAATTAGCTTAATTTCAACAATTAACTAATGACTACATGGCAATTTAAAAGGCATTCAAAGAATCCAGAATATGTCAGTGTATGACATATTAATTTTTCCCTCTATAACATTTTCCTATGAGTTAATTAATTCTTTTCACATAATAAACAAATTATACATACGTTATAGTATTTTAAGAAATTGACTCAATTCACTTCATTGTTCATAATTATCTCAGTTTTTCTGGACTTGGAACTATGTAGTTTCTTCATGTAAGGGTAAAGAATAAAATATTAAGAAAAACTGGAAATTTTAATGATCAATTGAAGTTATCTGAGAATTTTGCTATGATAGTGTTAAATATTTTTTAGTTGATTAAGCTTGCTCAGTAATTGCCTGTTTGAAGGTAATCATGCAACACCCTAAGAGAACAAGAGTAGAAATTGCTTCCTTCTCCTAGCCAAGAATACCTTTTATAATTCACAAAGGCAGAAAAGTCCACATTAACTCTCATTGTACTGAAAAACAATAATGTTATGAGAGCTTCAACACAGAGATTGAACTTTTTGGCTTTGGAGAGGTACTAAAATGTACATTTTAAAACTTTAATTCTGTTGTTGCATTGTGTGAATATGTCTTCCTGGGAAATTTGATTGAGCTGAATTGCTATGAAATACATGCATTTATGCAAAGGTCAATTATGATATAGGCAATCTATTTTAGTGTAAGCTTCCTTGCACCTTTGGAAATGATTCCTTTTTTTTTTGGTTAAGTGAGAATCTCTCAAGGAATACAAAAATTAAAGAAAAAATCAAACAGTACAGTCTTAATAGTTTTTTTCTAAGTCTCCCCAGTAGGGGCCTTCATATGCCTTTATTCAGCAAAGGCAGCAGATTGCTGCATCTAAAGTGCATTTAGTGACCTCAAATATCTGGGTATATCCTTTTGGAAACAGAGATCAGCAGAAATCTAAAGCTGAAATACAATGATAAGGAGAATGTTGCTACAGCGTTAATGAAAAAAATATTAAAAGCAAGCTAGAAAGTAAAATTTTACTTTTATTTTTAAAAATGCTTATATGCCTATTTACTCATTGCGGTAAAAAACACTGGGAAGAAATGCATCCAATTTTTAATGATCTTTATCTCACCATACAAATGGTGGTGTTTATATTTCTTGAATTTTTCCGTACTTTTACCAAAAATATATCTTTATCATTAGAAAATGAAACAATGTTATAGATTTTTAAAGAATATGAAGTAATGGAAGCATAATTTCTCTAAGAAAGCCTCTAGTTGTCATTTTAAGGACCATGATTAAATAAAGATGACCTGGGAAAAACAATAGATTCCTATTCTTTCCTTTATTTTAATCATACTTCTTAGCTCCTCTTATGTGACAGGCAAATATGATACAAACTGAACATTGATTCTACAGACATCATTCATGTGGAAGATTTTTGATATTTTTTATGTGTATATACATATATACATATGTATGCACACATACACAGTCTTCATTACTTGCAAGTTTCAAATAATGCAAAATTTCAAATTCATCTGCTCATTAAAATTTATTTGTAACCCCAATATCAATAGTCAAGGTGCTTTGGAGGTCATTTGTCGACATGCACATGTGCAAAGTGGTGAAAATTTGGAGTCATCCAGTATGCAAGTTTCCAGCTGAGCTTAAACAAGGTGACACTCTGCCGTCTTGTTTTGAGATCTCATACTGCAATGAACTGCCCTTTCCTGGCCTATTTAATGCCAAATTCGTTGCATTTCTGTGTATTTGGTTGGCGCCTTTGATGTTTAAAATAGTTCCTAAACATAATACTGAAGTGCTGTCTGGTGTTCCTAAATACAAGAAGGCTGTGATGTGCCTTACAGAGAAAATACAGGTGTTAGATAAGCTTCATTTAGGCATGAGTTATAATGCTGTTGGCTGCGAAATCAACTATATATTAAATAAGGTGTCTTTAAGTGGAAATGTACACAAAACCAGGCTATATATTGATTGTTTTATGAAAATGTTGTGACAAGAGGCTTGCAGGAACCTAATCTTGTATTTTCCCTAGGAGCAATCATTCAGTATTTGCTAATTCAGTGTTTGAGTCAATTCTGTAGAACATAACTACTGTGAATAACAAGAATCAATTCTGTGTGTGTGTTTCTATGTAATTTTTATCTAATTTAAATATCAAAACAATTTACATATGTAATTTAGAAATGTGTGCGCACACACACACACCCCTTTACATGTATTCATTTTTTCCTCTCCCATTCTTTTTGTCTCTCTAATTTTCCTGGTTCATATACAACACAATGACTTATATTTAGTTCCTCAATAACTGAATATTGAAATGTGAATATAAGTCCTTATAGTGGCTTTCTTTTTCTCCTGCAGAAACTGCAGAAGAATATCCTATCCAAAAATTTAAACTCCCTTAAGAAACAACAAAAACTATGATGATAATAACAATAGTAAATTGCAAGCTTTTGACAGTTTTTGGTGGATATTAACTAGGTGGTGGCCATCAAGGGATAGATGACTACAGAGGAAATTGCACGGAGAGGCCTCGGGGCTTAATTGGAAAGCATAATATTACAAAAAGAGAATAACACTCTACATAATAAATTTGAAATGTTATCTCAATTGATAACCATGAAAGTAGTACAGATTTTGTTGTAGCTAAGAGAACGTTTTTAATCCTGAATGTAAATGTTTTGACTCCTCTTTTTCAGAAGCCTAATGCTGATAAAGTAAAGATATCTGAATTTTTTGTGTATGTATGTGTGTTTCATCCAATTGATATCCAAAGGATGACCACGAAGACGAGAAAGTGTATCTGTAAGCCACATAAAGGGGCAAATACCTATTTCCATTCTGAATCCAAAGTACTTTAATAAGTTTTGAAAAATAAGGATGGATATTCCAGGCAGAAGAACAGTATGTACAAAGCTATGGATAAGTAGGAGAAAATGAGATGTTCTTGGAATTGCAAATATTCCACCCAGTGCATCTGCCATAATAGTCCTGAGTCCATGGAGAAGATGTGAAGGAAGACTAGAGACTTATGGAGCCTGACAAAGAAGTTGATGTTTCTGACACAAGTCTTATTCTTTATTCAGAAAGCCTCGTGGAGCCATTGTTGGGCCCCGAGCAAGCCAATTTGGTAAGATTTCTGTTTCAAATATCTGGGAACCATGAAGAGGAAGCTGAGACAAAGAGACCACTTGGAAGTCTATTTCAGGATCAGGCAGGAGCTAAAATTAGCTTTGATAATCCCAGTGCCTATGGACTTTGAACTTCCCTTTGTGTCCACCCTACCTACTGGGGACTCCCTCTTATCTCCACAGGGGCCTCCTCTGTCTGTCCTTTTAAGCTCTGTCCATACTACTCATCTGAGTCCCTGAGCTCCCTGCAAATCTCTCAAAGAAGTCCACATGGGCTAAGCAAAAATACACAAAGTTTGCAATTTATTAATTCAGGATCAAATTGTTGGATCTTTCTACAGATAAAGCATCAAGTGAGAGCAGAATACAAAGACATTGTGTCATTTGTTAATTTAATAAACAAATATTTGTTAAATGCTCGTACCTACCAAATACTGACTTAGGCATCTAATGAATAAACAGTGACACAATATAGAGAAATTCCACTCCTAATTCAATTTTTGTTCTAGCAGGGGAGATAGAAAAAAATTAATTACATGTTGTTATTTGTATTATGAAGAAAATAAACAAGATGATGGTTTGATTGCAAATTTTAAAAGGAAGGGTTTTCTACATAGGGGAGGGAAGTCAGGGATGCTCTCTCTGAGAAGATGATATTCAAGCAAGACTTCTAGAATGAGAAAAAAACAGACCCATAAAGAATTGGGAGAAAAGTGGTTCTTGGAGCAGGTACACAAAGCACCTATATATATATTTTTTGATTTTTAGTTAGAAAATGCTTGCAATTTTATTTTTTCTTTGTAATATCATTTGTACATTTCAGAATTTTTCTCTATCATAATAGTCTACACAGAGTTAATTTATTCTTTTAAATTCTAGTTTGAAAAATATAAAAATAGCCTGTCTTTTAAGTTATGTGAATTATTCAAGGTGAATATGGAATTTTCTCATTTCATATGTGCATGTATGTGTTTATATATTAGTATAAAAATGGTTTCTCTTAATCTTTGAATTTGCAATGTACTGAAGACTTCTTTGGAAATAATAATAGGAATAGATGACATTAATTGAGTCCCTGTTAGTTCCAGGCATGATTGTACACATAAACCTACTAACTCTTTTAATCCTCTTCAGGTTAGTATTTTAATTATTCTCATTTCGTGACTGAAGTCCAGAGACATTATCTAATATGTCAAGGTCACACAACTTTTCAATGTCAGTGTTCTGATTCAAATTCCAGGCAGTTTTCTTCTAGGACCCACCTTTTAAATCAAACAGAAAATATTTCCTATGCTGGTGACCACGTGAAAATATAGCAGCAACACCATCCTGCCCTTAAGTGAAAAAAAACTTTTTAAAGTTTCAGGAGAACAATTAAAGTAGTGAGTAGAATTTCCTCACTTGTATTGTCTTCTTCCTTTACGTTTTAAGTATTGGCAAGTACAGTGTCTTGTCTATATTAGTAAAGGCTCAATAGACATCCACAGCCAGGCATGGTGCTATACACTTTCCATGACTTATTAAGTCTCACAACCACTCTTTGACAGAATTGCCATTAATATCGCCTGGATTTAAATTTTTACTTTGCCACTTTATAATCATATGACCTTGAGCAAGAAGCTTAATTTATCTATGTCTCAGTTCCAGTATTTGTAAAATACAGTCTGATTTCAGAGCTTATACCTTAGCCACTTGCATATTACCTACTAATATAAGATGTCATTGATTGCATAAGAATAATAGATTTAATTATTGTTAACATCTTAGAATTTATGGTGTTTTTTTCAGAGCATCATAATTTCCAATTGCTCTATCAACAGAAAGATTTTAGAATCACTGATCTAGTGTCTTTTGTGAAAATGGCTTCCGCAAATCCAGGACTTGGGTCCTTGAGAAGCAGTGATCCTTTAACTTGAGTTATTACTACATTTAAAGCCTTGTAATTATCACCCTGAATTTACTGAGCATAAGCTAGATGACACAAAATAACATATTTTCATTTTTCAGCATTTTAAATTGAATAACAAATATGTTCATTTGTCGGTAATATCAATCTCAAACCTATACCAAAATAATCAAAATGTAAAATGTAAAATCCAATGATGTAATCCAGATTGAAATTTTATTTCACTTTTTAAAGTTGAGCTATGTCTGTGAAATTTAAATCACCAGACTATGATATTTTAATGGTTGATTTGGCTTACCCAATGGCCAAGTCAATAAACTGCAGAAATTGACTCTTTATTATGGCACATGAAACCAAGTCAACCCTGAATATAAACAGGCAATTTCTCTTTTGGAGCTATAGTTAGAAGTAAATATTCTTCACATATGGAGAAACTGATTAAACAACTTAGATTAGGTCTAATTTCAAAATTTATATTTATATACATGTATAAAACAACTAGATAAAAGCTTTTGTATCTATATACTATATAATATATATGTCAAATGCATATATATCTATAAAATATACACATAGATTCAAAAATTTTATCTTTATATATTTATTTTTATACACAGTATATGTGTTTTACTAATTCATTTGCCCTATCTGGATAGACTAATGAACAGAATGGTAACTACTCCAAAGTAACTAACTAACATAGTAGTTAGGCTAATTCCTGTTATATGCCAGGTACTGTTTTAAGTGATTCCAGCTCAGCCAATGGGAGCAGCATTTAATTGTCACAGCCATTCTCTGAGTTATGATTTGTGTCTTTTATAAAGGAGAAACCTGAGGTTCAGAAAATATATTTAAATTCTATGAGTTGTCAGATGCATTAAATCAAGGAATCAAATTAGACCCCAACATTCTGCTTTTTTTTTTTTTTTTTCTGAGATGGAGTCTCCCTTTTGTTGCCCAGGCTGGAGTGCAATGGCGCAATGTCAGCTCACTGTAACCTCCACCTCCTGGGTTCAAGTGATTCTCCTGCCTCAGCCTCCCAAGTAGCTGGGATTACAGGTGCCCATGACTATGCCCAGCTAATTTTTGTATTTTTAGTAGAGACGGGGTTTCACCATGTTGGCCAGGCTTATCTTCAACTCCTGACCCCAAGTCATCCGACAGCCTCTTCCTCCCAAAATGCTGGGATTATAGGTGTGAGCCACCACACCCAGCCTCTGCATTATTTTTAATCCCACAAAAAAGATATTTTTCAAGACTTAGTATCACTAATTAGACCAATGCACAAATTAAACTAAAATATTTATTTTCAGTTTTGTTCTCTAAAGAATGTCTTCTGTAAGGAACATCAATTTTTTTCTTTAAAGGATGTGATTTTTCCAGGTAACTGAAACTGGTTGCCTCATGCATTGTTGTTCTTCAAGGATCTGTGCTTAGCTATTTTCTCTATCCAGTATGCAGATTCTCTTTGGATGTTCTTGACTATTATCTTTGCTTCTAATTACTATTTATAGGCTGGTAATTAAAAAATCTTTATTTCTGCCTACATCTCTGTTATAAGTTCCATGTACTTGCAGTTGATCAGTGGATATGCAGACACCTTAATGCACAAAGGACCTCAAATAAAATAGGTCAATTACTGAGCATATCAGCTGCCCCCAGAAAGTAGCTCTTCCTCCAGCTATGCCTATCTCAGTGGATGATCCAGTTATCTTCCATTTGGATAGTGAAGAAACCTGAGCTTCATCTTTAACAACTTACCAATCACATCATAGAGTTCTGTCCATTCCATTTCCCACATATTTTCAAAAATTTTTTTGTATATCCATATATCCATGGTGACTCAATTCTTGCAGACCACCATCAATCTCTTACCTGTACATCTCTATCAGCCTTTAAACTCATCTTCGTGAGGGGGCTTCAAGATGGCCGGCTAGAAACATCTGGTACTTACCTCCTCCACGAAGAAGAGCCAAAACGGCAAGTAGATTACCACATTTGAAATGGAGCATCTAAGAGAGAACACTGGAATTCAACACATAAGTGACAGGAAACACCTGATGCATAAAAAGATAGGGATGTGAGGTAGCCGGCTTGGCTGGAACTGGCTGGGAGTCTGGAGAGACTCCCCAGTGCAGTGAAAGGGCAAGTGAGAGATCCCCAGGAGTCCACATTTCCACCATACACTTCTGCAATTCTAGCCACAGTAGAGCCTCTCCTGTGGGCCCCCAGACTAGCATAGGGAGCTGCTTGGAGAATGGGTGATGACATTGCTCCAGAGAAGGAACTCATGCTGGGTCCTACACACTCTCCAAGTCCTAAGCAGCTGCAGCGTGGTGCCATTTTGAGATCCTAGCACCCATGAGACTGCATCTTGCTCTACGGCTGGAGAGCACCTGCATCTCCACATCTGTGGAGCTCCACTGATTTCCCCCCATATCTACCCAGAGGACTGCAGTGGTGTAACACGGGCTGGACCCAGCAATGCTGCAAGGTCCCAAGCTCTCTAGCCTACACAATGTCTTACATCTCAAGAAATTGGCAGTGCAGTGCAATAGGAAAGTGACCCTTGGGACAAAAGGTGCCAAAGCTTATGCTCCCCAGAGCCTGAGAGCTGTCTGCCCAGGCCACTGCCACTGCCACTGACAGCATTCCTGTTCTTCCAGTAGCAGAGCCAGAGTCTACTTGCAAATACCCTGAGGACAGTCTCTCTTTTCCCACTGCCAGTGCTGCTGGGCACCAAAGCATACTCTCCCAGGGCCTGAGAGCCAACTGCCAGGGGACACTACTGCTGATTGCAAACTCGTACCCCTCCTGCAGGCAGCAGGACCACAGCACACTTACGCCCTAAAGAAAGGCTCTCCCCATGTGCCATTATTGCTGGGGGCTGAAGTGAGTGCTCCCAGAGCCTGAAAGCCATCTGCCAGGGGCCAGCCATTGTTGCTGATGGCAAACCTGTCCCTCTCCTGCAGCAGCAAGGACATAGCACACTTACACATGTCCTAAGGAAAGGCTCTCTCCATGTGCTGCCACTGCTGAGGGCCAAAGTGTGTGTTCCCCAGAACCTGAGAGCCACTTGTCAGGGGCTTCTGCTATAGACAGCAACCCTGCTGCTGCCTCCAGCAGCAGGGCCACCATACAGCACAAGTGCCTGGAGGACAGGTTCTTCCTATCCACTTCCACTACTCCACTGCCACCCAAGTACAAGGCCCAGGAGCCTGGGGATGACTCCAGTGGCCCATGTGCCTGTGCACACCACCAGAGAGTCTGAGGAAAGCATTGCTTAGCCTGGCACTGCCCCTTCCGTGCTCAAGCATCTGTCCAGAGGCCTGGGGGATCACCTTGGCCTGTCCATCACTGCTGTCATCTGTGCACTTCCCTTGGAGGTCTGAGGACACACCCACTCAGCTTTCTGCCATGACCACATTCAGCACCCAACTGCATGCACACCCTGAAAGCCTGGGGATTGGCCTACCCAGCCTGTCACAGCCATTGCTAATAACAGCGTGTTCCATGTGGGATCCAAAATATTTTCCCACTCCACTATACTATTGCCCATGTAACACATGCTGCCCAGGGGCCTGGCCACTAACTCAACCCATTGCTGCCAGTACTGGAACCTAAGAAAGTCACCTAGCTGGGTGCAGTGGTGCATGCCTGTAATGCCAGCACTTTGGGAGGCCAAGGCAAGTGGATCACCTGAGGTCGGGAGTTCAAGATCAGTCTGATCAACATGGAGAAACTCCTTCTCTACTAAAAATACAAAAAATTAGCCAGGTGTGGTGGTGCATGCCTGTAATCCCAGCTGCTCAAGAGGCTGAGGCAGGAGAATCTCTTGAACCTGGGAGGCAGAGGTTGCGGTGAGCCAAGATTGTGCCATTACACTCCAGCCTGGGCCACAAGAGCAAAACTCCATCTAAACACACACACACACACACACACACACAAAGGAAAGCCACCCAGAGGCCAAGAATCAGCCCACCGAGATCTGATAACACTGGTGACGATGTGTGCTGCACAGAGTTCCAAGAACAAGCCCTGTTGGCCCACTGCTGTCACCATTGGGACCTGAATACTGGCACATTTTGCGTCCCCATCTCCAGCGAAGCCTCACCACATCCTGAACTAACAACTATAATAAACCACTGGAGAAATTATAGACACTGCTGATGCTGTTAATAGCCAAAGAAATGTTTAGAGCACACACCCAGAATCAAAGCTAAATTATCCTGTCCAACCAATGCCATAGATGTAGCTTCAAGAAAAAGTGCTCCCTTACGAAAACCAATCCAAAAAAAGTTAGAAGAAGAGCCGCTTACTCTAGATGCACATATATCAATGTAAGAACACAGGAAACATGAGCAGGGAAGTATGACATTTCTCAAAGAACATGATTCTCCAGCAACAGATTCCAATCAAAAAGAAATTTATAAAATCCTAGAAGAAGAATTCAAAATAATGATGTTAAAGAAGTTCACTAAGATACAAGACAACACACATAAATGATATAAATAAATCAGAGAAATAATTTAGGATATGAATGAGACATTCGTCAAAGAGAGATAAAAAAACAACCAAACAGAAGTCCTGAAAGTAAAGGAATTAATGAATGAAATAAAAAAAGCATTTGAGAGCTTCGACAATGGAGTAGATCAAATAGAAGAAAGCATTTTAGAACTTGGTAACAGGTCTTTTGAAATAACACAGTCAGACACAAAAAGAAAAAGAAAAAAAGAATTTTAAAATGAACAAATCCTGTATGACACGGGGGACTCCATAAAGTGACCAAATATCCAAACTTTGAGTGTGGATATTTGAAGAGACAGAAAGTGAAGAGAAGGCCAAAGTCACAGAAAGACAAACAGAAAGTGAAGAGAAGGCCAAAGTCACAGAAAGACAAACAGAAAGTGAAGAGAAGGCCAAAGTCACAGAAAACCTATTCAACAAAATAATAGCTGAAAACTCCCCAAGTCTAGCAAGATTTAGACATCCAGACATAGGAAGCTCAGATATCCCCAAATAGATACAACCCAAAAAACTATTCTCTATGGTACATTATTATCAAACTGTCAAAAGTCAAAGAAAAAGAGAGAATTCTAAAAACAGCAAGAGAAAAGCACCTAGTCACACATAAGAGAACCCCCATCTGACTAATAGTTGACTTCTCTTCAGAAACCCAAAGTGCTGAAAGAAAAAACTGTCAGCCAATATTATTATGCTCAGCAGTTATCCTTTATAAATAGAGGAGAAATAAAGTCTTACCTGGAAAAGGAATTCATCACCACTCTACTGGCCCCACAAGAAATGCTTAAGGGAGAGCTTCACCCAGAAGTGAAAGCACAATGTCAACATTATAAAAGCACATGAAAGTATAAAATTAACTGGTAGAGCAAACACACAAATGAGGAAGAGAAAGGAGTCAAATGTTACCATTACGGAAAACCACTAAACTGTAATAATAAACAATAAGAGAGAAATAAAGGAACAAAAGGTAGACAAAACAACTAGAAACCAGTTAGCAAAATGACAGGGGTAAGTCTTCACATATAAATAATAACTTTGAATGTAAACAGATTAAATTTTCCACTTAAAAATACAGACTGGCAGAATGGATATAAAAAGTGACCCAACTATATGCTGCCCACAAGAAACTCACTTCACCTGTAAAGACACTAATAGATCAAAAGTAAAGCAATAAAAGATACTACTTGCAAACAGAAACCAAAAGTGAGCAGAAGTAGACATACTAGTTAAAACAAACTTTAATCAAAAACAGTAAAAAGAGACAAAGAAGGTCATTTTATAAAGGGATCATTTCAGCAAGAAGATATCATAATTATAAATAGATATACACCCAACATCAGAACATCCACATGTGTACAGCAAATATCAAATGTAAAGGGAGAGATAGACTCTAATACAGTAATAGTTGGAGACTTCAACACCCCATTCTCAGCACTAGGCAGATGATCTAGTCAGAAAATCTATAAAGAAACATTGGATTTAAACTGGACTTTAGATCAAATGGACCTAACATTTACAGAACATTTACTCCAACAGCTTCAAAATTCACATTCTTCCCATCAGCACATGAAACATTCTCTAAGGATAGACCAGATGTTGGGCCACAAAACAAGTCTCAACAAATTGAAAAATACCAAAATTATATGAAGTATCTTCTCAGACTGCAATAGAATAAAAGTAGAAATCAACAACAAAAGGAACTCTGGAAACTACAAATATATGGAAATTTAACCACATGTTCCTGAACAACCACTGGGTCAATGAAGAAGTTAAGATAATTTAGGACAATTTGTTGAAACAAATGCAAATGGAAACATAACATACAAAAAGCTTTGGGATCCAGCAAAAGCAGAGATAAAAGAAAAGTTTGTAGCAATAAATGCCTACATCAAAAAGTAACAATAAACAATAAAATGGCTTCAAATAAACAATCTTACACTTCACCTCAAGAAACTAAAAAAGCAAGAACAGATCAAAATCAAAATTATTAGAAGGAAAGGAATAATAAAGATAAAAGCAGAGGTAAATGAAATAGAGACTTAAAAATACAAACGAACAATGAAATGGAAAACTGTTTTTTTAAAGGTAAACAAAATCAATAAACTGCCAACTAGATTAACCAAGAAAAGAAGATAAAGACTCAAATACATAAAATCAGAAACAAAAAAGGAGATATGGTAACTGATACCACAGAAATAAAATAGATAATCAGAGATTATTATGAACAACTGTACACAAACTCGAAAATCTAGAGAAAATGGATAAATTTCTGAACACGTACAACCTACCAATACTGAAGCGGGAAGAAACAGAAAACTTGAATAGACCAATAACAAGTAGTGAGGTTGAACCATTAAAAATTTCTTCCAATAAAGAAAAGAAGCCAAGGACTAAATGGCATTACTGTCAAATTCTACCAAACTTATAAAGAAGAAAACAATTCTTCTTAAACGATTCCAAGAAATTGAAGATGAGGAAATTCTCATTAATTCATTTCATGAGACTAGCGTTACCCTGCTACCAAAACCAGATAAGGACACGATAAAACTACAGGGCAATATCCATGATGAGTACAGACACAACAATCCTCAGCAAAATACTAGCAAATGGAATCTAACAGCACATCAAAAAGATAATACACCACGATCAAGTGAAATTTATTCCAGGGGTTCAGGGTGGTTCAACATACACAAATCAAT
This sequence comes from Theropithecus gelada, assembly GCF_003255815.1. Taxonomy (NCBI): domain Eukaryota; kingdom Metazoa; phylum Chordata; class Mammalia; order Primates; family Cercopithecidae; genus Theropithecus; species Theropithecus gelada. The sequence continues at coordinate 17,201,323 of NC_037688.1, forward strand.
AAATGTGATACATCACATCAACAGAATGAAAGTCAAAAACCATATGATCATCTCAGTAGTTAGAGAAAAAGCATTTGATAAACTTCAACATCACTTTATGATTAAAAATTCTTAATAAGCTAGGCACAGAAGGAACATACATCTACATAATAAAGGTCATGTGTGATGAACCTATAGTTAACATCATACTGAGTAGGGAAAAGCCAAAAGCCTTTCTTCTAAGAATGCCAAGAAGACAAGAATACCGACTTTCACTACTGAAAGCTGTAGCCAAAGCAATCAGGCAAGAAAAAGAAATAATAAGCATTCAAATTGGAAAAGTGGAAGTCAAACTGTCCATCTTTACAGATGATGTGCATTTATATTTAGAAAACCCTAAAGACTCCACCAAACAACTCTGAGATCTGATAAACAAATTCAGTAAAGTTGCAGGATACAAAATCAACATACAAAAATCAGTAGCATTTCTATACACCAATAATGAACCAGCTGAAAAAGAAATCAAGAAGGCAATCCTATTTACAACAACCACAAAAAATCTCAAGGGATATATTTAAGGAGGTTAAAGACCTCTGTAAGAAAACACCCCCCAGAAACACTGATGAAAGAAATTGAAGAGGACACAAACACCTGGAAAGACATCCTATGCTCACATATCGGAAGAATTAATATTGTGAAAATGACCATACTAACCAAAGGAACCTACGGATTCAGTGCAATTGCTACAAAATGCTGATGACTTTTTTCTTTGCAGAAATAAAAAAAATCCTAAAATTAATATAGGACCAAAAAAAGAGCCTGAAGAGCTAAAGAAATTCTGAGCAAAAAGAACAAAGCTGGTGGCATCACATTACCTGACTTCAAAATACAAGACTATACTAATCCAAACAGAATGATATTGGTTTAAAACAGATATGTTTTAAAACAGACAAGAATAGAAAGTCCAGAAATAAATCCATGTATTTATAGACAACTGATTTTCAACGAAGGCATCAAGAACATATGTTGGGAAAAGGACACATTCTTCAAAAAATGTGCTGGAAAACTGGATATCTACATGCAGCAGTATGCAACTGAACTCATACCACATAAGAGTGGTATATGAAATGAAAGATTTATTACATACTTAAAAGTAAGACCTGAAACTATAAAAAGACTAGAAGAAAACAATGGGAAAACACTCCAGGACATTGCTCTATGCAACGATTTTATGGCTCATATCTTAAAAACACAGTCAACAAAAATAGACAAATGGGACTTAATTAAAATAAAAACTTTCTGTGCAGCACAAGAAACAATCAATAGAGTGAGCAAACTGTTGAATAGGAGAAAATATTAGAAAACTATTCATCTGACAAGAGACTAATATCCCAAATACACAAGAAACTGAAACAACTCACTAGCCAAAAATCCAACCAGTCCCATTATTGACAAGGAAAATGGGTAAACATTTCTCAAAAGAAGACATATAAATGGCCAAAAATAGATTAAAAATGCTCAACATCAATAATCATCAGGGAAATGCAAATCAAAACCATAATGAAATATTAGCTCGCACCACTTAGAAAATGCGTGTGGAAAAAGGAGAGATTTCTCAAAAAACTAAAAATGGAACTATCATATGATCCAGCAATTTTACTACTGAGTATTTATCTAAAGGAAAAGAAATAAATATATCAAAGGGATACCTGCATCCCCATGTTTATTGCAGTGCTATTCACAATAGCAAATATATGGACTTGAGCTAAGTGTCCAGCAACAGATGAATTGATAAAGAAATCTAGTGTATAGACACAATGGAATACTATTTGGCCATAAAAGAGGATAAAATGCTGTCATGTTCAGCAACATGGGTTGAATTGGAGGCCATTATGTTAACTGAAATAGGCTAGGCACAGACAGATAAATATCACATCGTTTTCACTCGTATGTGGGAGCCAAAAGAGTTGATCTCATGGAGGTATAGTAGAATGATAGTTATCAGAGGCTAGGAAAGGAGCATGTGTGTAGTGGAGGGAGGGCATGAAGACAGATTGGTACAACAGGTACAAACATACAGTTAGGGGAAGGAATAGGTTCTAATGTTCAGTAGCTATGTAGGGTGACTATAGTTAACAGCAATGCATTATATATTTGAAAATAGTTAGAAGAGTTGACTTGAAATACTTCTAACCCAAATGTTGAGGTGATGAGATTCTAAATGCCTTGACTTGATCATTACACATTCTATGCATGTAACGAAGTATAATATATACCCCATCAATATGTACAAATATTATGTATCAGTGAATGCATTTTTCTTTTTAAATTAAATTAATTTTTTTAGAGACAGGGTCTTGCCATCTTGTCTAGGCTGCTCTCTAACTCCTGGGCTCAAGTGTTCCTGCCGTCTTGGCCTCTTAGAGTGCTGGGATTACAGGTGTGAGCCACCACACCCAGTCTACAAATATTTTTTTAAAACTCTCACCTTTGTGCCTTTTAAGACTTGCCTTTCACCTCTAGCCCCCCTCCAATTCGCTCTTTACAGCCCAATAAGAAAGTTCTTTTGAAAATCGAATATGATTATACCTTGCTCTATTCTAACCTTGGAATGAACTCATTATTACTTTCCGAATACTGTCCAAGCTATCGATCATGGTTTGCTTGTCCCTTCATAATGTTTTCTTTTCCCTCTGATCTCATCTCTTGCCATTCTTGCCGTCATTGTCAGATCTATCTGTAATACCATGCATTGTCAAAGATGCTTTATTTTTGTTTTCCCCAGACTTTTGCCTCTTGTGAAACACTTGCTCTTCTTTTTTTCCTTTCTGGTTAACTCCAACTCATCCTTTAAATGTTAGCTTAAATATCCACTCCTCTTTAGAACCCTTCATAAACACCCTGTCTGGATAATGTATTAGCCCATGTGCTCTTGTATCATCCTTAAATTTCTCAATACTCTCCATTGAGCATGGTTGGGGCACTTAGGAGACTGCATTATAATTGCATATATTCTTGTTTTATCTCCAAATAGATTGTAAACCTCTACAAAGCCAGAAACTCACTTCCTGTCACAAAGCAGGTTTTCTCTCTCTCTCTGTATCTATTGAATCACTAATACATATTAATATATCCTACTAATGTGCCCAACTAATTTACTTTCCCTATTCGACTGTTTTTCCCTGTGATAACTCTCAATCTGCATTAACAAAAAAAGCATGGGATTTTAGGTTTGAGAAGGACCATCAAATTAAATGTTGTTTATCTGAGCTCCAGGCCAGTTCAGTGACTTATTTTTTACATAAACTTAAGACACATCATGTGCTCTCCCTGGGATTTAGGGGCCATCTGTTTAAATCCCTCCAGATTAAGTTCTGTCCCTGTGTCTGATTCTAGATTACTTTAGAAGTGGCCTCAAATCACTTATATGTGTTTAGCATATGTCAAGCAAAAAAACCAAAAAAAACAAAAAACAAAAAACCAGTGTGCCTCCAGATAAAATAGTCATTTCACCAGTGTTTTTGTCTGTCTTGTTTCTGGTAATGTTGTTAACATTTTAAAATAAAGCCTGGAATAAAATCTCTAATTTCAAATACTAAAGTCTAAAGTCTATTCTTATTTTGTCACAAGTTTGAA